>NW_015506588.1:55054-64122 GCF_001515645.1 Sinocyclocheilus grahami
GGGGGGGGAAAGAACACCTCAATTTACCCAGAATTATTCAGTTCTATTTTGCATACAAACAGCTCTTAAAGAGTCCAGTTTTTATGTAGCCTGTTGATTTTTGTTCATGGTTTTCAGCTCCAATAAATGGTTTGCAAAAAAGAGACAGGATAAATGTTTGATATCATTATTTAATGACATTGGAATCGAAACTGGGAATTGAAAAGAATCGGAGTGGATAAAATTCAAACGATACCCAATCCTAGTATTAAGACTGAAGTTTGTTTTAGTCTTTAGGGTTAGAGTGTTTGTTCAAATACCCAAACATAAATAGAAGCAATAGAAATAGTGATGCTTCCTTTGGCAGACATTACTAATTAATGTGTGGTGTATCTTGGGGACTCCCTTATAAAGGATGGATTGCTTCCCCTCACAGGTATACTGTATGGCGCTACATTCCTCCCAGAATTCTTTCCTGAATTAGTGGTTTTAAAAGCGGTTATTGGGTGTATTGGGTCATCAAGGAGTGAGAAAAAGTTTTGTGGTTTGGTCCATGTGTGTATGTAAAAGAACCATTTGTATTCTATCTCATTCACACAGCTTTTTTTGTCCCTAATTTTCTGTTCCTCTAATGTGGTCAGAACTGTGTGAAGAGTGTTTGCTAAAATCTACCTGGTGGTCTCATGACTTTTGAGCTCCCTTAAAAGATTTGCTTACCTTTTGTTCTTCCACCTGTGTCTGTTTTTTAGGGGAATTACAGAAACTAGTAATGGCATGCATCAGGTGTGATGCAGGTGTGGGAATGTATGTCCTCTTGTGCAGAGAAACTTTTCCTGACAGATCACTTTAAGCTTACAGTATACATGCATACACACATATCCAGTCGCCACATTCCACTCGGCGTATTTCACTAAGGACCCCAACTGCTTTTAATCATGTGGGTCACGAGGCGGCCCAGCTGCTTTAGGTTTGGGTGGGACAGTGGAGGGAGGGGGGAAGGCTCTACACTCTTAATAGCAAACATATTTCTCTAGGCCCGGCCCTCTTCTCCGTATGACTTCACCCTCCACTGAGACCAGGCCTGAGTGCTGTCAAGAAAGGGAAAGTTTGTCTTGTTTTTCACTCAGACCACTCTAAGTGTTGACATAAAGTAATCTTTAGGTCAATGAGGAATGATATTTATCTGTTATGATAATGGGTGTCTTCTACATGCTAATCACTGTCATGGGAAGCTCTTCCATCAGTGCAAACAACATAACAATCCATAGATGTTACCTAAAATGTAAGGGGATGTCATTTACCAAGGTCTTAATCTCATCATTGCAACATCATGGAGTGGACAAGAGGTCTGCCTTTAAAAAGTTAAAGTGAAAAGGGACGTGACATGTGGCCAAGTATGGTTACCCATTGCTCTGCGTTTAACCCATCCTAAGTGCACACACACACACCAGTGAACACACACACACCGTGAACACACACCCGGAGCAGTGCGGAGCCATTTATGCTGCAGTGCCTGGGGAGCAGTTTGGGGGTTTGGTGCCTTGCTCAAGGGCACCTCAGTCGTGGTATTGAAGGTGGAAGAGAGCGCTGTACATTCACTCCCCCCTCACATACAATCCCTGCCGGATTGCGAGACTCGAACCCGCAACCTTTGCTTTACCTCAATCACTAGCGTTTGAAAAATTAATTGCCACTGGAAACGTTCTGAGTCATGTTTGGTTAAGATAAAGTGTAACAGTCTGTTCAATGAAGCTCTTTTTATAAATAATACTTATTTATTTTCATTATCATAATGAATTTTGGCATCACTGTGTACATTTGAAGACATAGTTTCACATTGGTTGGACCACATGCTGACACTAACACTACACTAACCAGTCAGACCGCAAGAAATGCAAGATAAAATCTCTCCATTGTTAATGTTTTTGTAAGCTGTGACTGCAACAAGCTACCCATAATGAGCAACGCATTTTTTTACACTTGGTCTCTATTTTTGTTATGCACACAGTGACATATCATTGGTCTGGAATTTTGCTCCACATAGCTGTGTATAAAACATTAAGACATTAAGTGAAGTGACATGTGGTGACCAGTACTCGAAATGTGCGCTCTGAATTTAACCCATCCAAGTGTACACACACAGTAGTGAACACACACCCGGAGCAGTAGGAAGCCATATTGCTGCAACGCCCGGGGAGCAGTTGGGGGTTCAGTGCCTTGCTCAAGGGTCTCACCTCAGTTGTGATATTGAGGGTGGAAGAGAGTTACCGGTTAGCTGGTTATTCACTCCCCCCATGACATGACAGTTCCTGCCGGACCTGAGACTCAAACCTGCACGCAACCTTTGGGTTACGAGTCCGACTCACTAACCATTAGGCCACAACTGCCCCCATCATGTACTGATTGGTTTTGCTTTACCTCAATCACTAGCGTTTGAAAAATTAATTGCCACTGGAAACGTTCTGAGTCATGTTTGGTTAAGATAAAGTGTAACAGTCTGTTCAATGAGGCTCTCAAAGTTCACATTCATGTTCAAGTCCATGGTGCCCCTACATGTGATGGATGAATTGTACAGTCTTACGGCAATAGGTGCTGTTGCACTGAAGCAAAATGAACATTCTCCTGAACAGGTTCCTCATTCTATCAAGCATGTCATGGAGGGGTTGGGGCATACTGTCTATGATGGTCGGCAGTTTGGACATCATTCTTCTCTCAGAAACTAACTCCAGAGGTTCTAGATCCACTCCAGTGACATAACCTGCCTTCCTGATGAGTTTATTTAGCTGGTTGCAATCTCCAACTCTAATCCCAGTGCCCCAGTACACTTCAGCATAGATCAAGCCGCTGTCAACAGCAGCCTGAAAGAACACGTGAAGCATCTTGCAACATACACTGAAGGATCTAAGCCTTCTCAAGATATAAAGTCTTGTTCTTTCCTTTTGGTAGATTGTCATTATATATTTTTCTGTATTATGTAATTTCCTGAGTTGCTCATACAGGACTCTGGATTTATTTTTCGAAATGTAAGCTTGGGCATTGTTTTGCAGGTTACCTGATTACTGTAGTTGAACTATTTGGCCTCTTCTGAGGGCCTATGTTACGCGTAGAGCATACTCTCAATCTGTCAGGGTTTCATCATGGAAACCCTCGAACAGATTCCAGTTCCTCTTAAAAGGCTTAAAGAATTGCTTTATTTTTTAAAGCCTTAAACTTCAGGGCACATGCTTGCTGCCAAGCTCAGGGGGAGGTTTGAGATGAGGTTTTGGGGAGAACAATTTAAGACTGAAAGAGTTGCTGCTCTGTGTCTTGTCGTTATTCAGTTACCTTTGCTTTTACTATGTAGCTCAGACAGAAGTGTGGAGCATGACCCGCACTTGCTGCCAACAAGAAGTACTCGCTGCTCCCGCAGACAGACTTTCTCATCAGGACAGTGCATCACCATGGTCCTTGACCTGTGTCCATCTGTTCTCATTGGACAGTTTGTCTGTAGGGGCTCATCCCATCTTTGGCACTGTCCAAAATGGTTCACTTGATGAGGACTTGATGTTCCCATGAAGTGTAGAATTCAGAAGGGTGCTCAGGAGATCCCCCTTTGCAGCCGCTTTTCACCATCGATTTGTTCTTTTGCCAAGATTGCACTGGTACAGACTTCATAGGACCATCATCTGACAGCCTATCTGGCATGTCACCAAAGTGTTGGCTCAGACGAGGACCACAAGGGCTGAAGGCAGCATCCGGGCCAGGTCCATTAAACATCTTCAATGTTTTACAATGATCTAATTCTACAATTCCTAATCTGAGCTTTAAGATCTTTTAAATGTATTTAAACAAGACAAATATATTTCTAAATGCATCTGCAATCTATTTAGACAGTAATTCATACCATTAATTTGTTCTTGTAACATGAGTGTTTTACTTTTTCTCCAACGTACCTTGTTCCACCAGCATTTCCTTGCCCTATTTCTCACACTTCTTCATAATTATCTTAACATTGATCACGACAAGCTCTGCCTGCACCTATTCAGTCTTGCCTGCGTCCAGATTAAAGGCTGATTCTTAATCAGTCACTCAAGCTTAACCATCCCCCCACCCAGCACGAGTGGCTGACGGTGGTCTTAGCTGGTGGGGCCATCTGGCCGTCAATCTGGGACTGATCCGGAATGGAGAGCTGCCCTCTCCACAGTCTACCGAGTCTAACTCCACCTTGCCAAAGTCTATGATGATTCTCATAGGACAGACCAGATAATTTGTGATTGGGTCAACTGTCCTTTAAATAAACAATGTTTTATTTAAAAAAAAAAAAAGTACAAATACAAAAAGGTGTCAATGCCATCTCAAATTATCAGCTCACAAGTCTGACCAATATATTGGTCTTTCACTTGTGTAGACATTTAAAAAAAAATCTGTTTCTAATAGAATGCAAACCACCTGATTATTTTCCAACTAAATACATGTGCCAAACATCATTTTCTGTTCTCTACTACATGACTGAGGGAGACTGATGATGTTCATGTGGTGCCCAAAGAACTAGATTTAACAAGATCAGCCTGTGTGAGAGGTTGAGATCCTGAAGTAAGCTTTGTTGATTCTGGTCCCTACTGGGGATTGACAGATTGATTGATTCAACTGGCTTGATTGTTTCTTGGTTATCTCTGGACTGCCAAGTGTCTTGCAAAGTGCAGGTTTGCCATAAATAGATTATATATGAAAGCAGAAGGTGAATGAAATATTGATTAAATGTCAAATACAGCTAAGAAAATTAAGTTATGTGGAAGCAATGCTTTTCCACAAGCGAAAACAGAAAATGAGAGAGAGAAGCTTTCTTGCAACATCTTGTGAAAACTGTAATTGTACCCAGGTGAGTAATGTTTTCAGCAAGCGAGTGACCCTTTCTTTCAACATCCATGGTCCTGCTCCCGTTATAGACATTCTCTGCATTCTAAACACCTCTCATTTTATTACACAATACCAGTTTCATAAGAAAAGTAACAAAACAGAACATATTTGTTTAATCAAATCCAGTTAACACATTTCTAAATCTTTTTCTCAGTCAAGAAGACACTTACTAACATGCAGACATTTGAATGTGCAAGCTGTCAAATGACAGCTTTCAAATATATAACACTCAGTAGTCTTTAACTATAATCTGTGGTGTTGTATAAGAAAGTAGAGCTCACGGTGAATTATTTTCTGCAGCTGGAGGGCTGCTGGGATCGAGGTGTGGAGGGTTTAATGGCCTGTTCCAACTTTCATCTGGCTTTGGTCCTGATTGCATAAGCAGGACTTACAAACAAATCAGGAACAGCACCATAGAGAAGACCCCGTGTTTTGATAAATGCTACAAACGTCTGCAGGCAATTTTGAGGACTGTGAAACCATATTGACATGAGAAAGTTGAAAAGATACTATAACTATGTTTATCCAGATTCCTTGTTCCTTGGTATTCCCTGTTGGGACATTAACACAATGAAGTCACAGTGGTGGGTTTTACCAAGAACTTGGACTGGAATGTCCATTGTGGCTCCTGGAGACCTTCTCCAGCGACCTGCAGATTTTAGCCTCAACACACCTGCCTGGAACTTTCTAGGGATCCTGCAGACCTTGATTAGCTGGATCAGGTGTTTTATTGGGGTTGGAGCAGGATTGTTCACCCCTGAACTTACAGTTTGAGTGCATTTTACTTCTTTGATAGCTAATGTATGATGCTCAGATGTTGGACAAGTTAAACCAGGGTCCCTTAAATCTTGCCCTGCTGATCAAACACACCTGAGCAAGCGATGCAAGGTTTTCAATTTCACTAGGAAATCACTGGTAGGAGAGCTTGATCAGGGTTTGAGCTAAAGGGCAGCGGCCATCCAGGTTCTGATTTGAGGAACCCTGCATTATACTATTTTCAAACAACATTAGAGTTTAAAACGTATCCAGCTGTGTCAAACGGCAGATCATGTGAGCTCCACGGTCTGTAATCCTATTGGCAGCATCTAGTCATTACATATTTGCATACAATTCAACACTTCTCAACTTTCATGCATTGCCAATAGTCTGACACACATATCACAGTCAACCCTCATCACAAATGAATAACTTCTGGGAATTTTCTTTTCATATCATTGTCAGTGAATGCCCTTTAGTTTTATTGAGTAATGCAATCTAAACATTCTTTAATCAGTCTAAATGTATTAGAATTATTAAATAAATATTTAATCTGATGTTTACAAGTGCAGTTTTTCTTGTTCTAACATCCCAGTATTTCTGTTAAGTCATTATCTTTGTGTTTTGAATAATTTAGAAACTACTCCACCTCAAAGTCAATTATTTTAGGCTTACGTCTTATCGCTGGCTCCACCTCTTTCTCCTCCCGAGTCACCTGACCTGACCTCAACCCTAGCCTTGTGGTACTCAACTCTGGAGGAATGCCTCTGAGGAGACAGTTGGATAGACAGCTCGTAAGGCCAGTGTTAGGACAGATGGGCTTGTTCAGCAATTGGATTTCCCCTACAGCATTCTCTGCTGTCCTTGGAGAACCCTGTTATTTCAGGAACCTTCATATCTTCAGACCAGACAAGGTGACAAGTGGATAACGCAGGCTTTGGACATGTGCTTGATGATACATTTCATAATGTTTGAATGTGTCTGTGAAGTTTCAGCTCAAAATACCCCACAGATCATTTATTATGTCATTTTCAAAGTGCCTATTTTGAGTAAAAGCAGAAACACGCTGTTTTTGTGCCTTTATCTTTAAATGCAAATGAGCTGCTGCTCCCCGCCCCCTTTTCCAGAATAGGGCTGTGCCTTTACAGCTTGTACCTCAAATTCTTTGCCAAAAAAAACATCTGTTTGGGTTTGATTATAATGTATATCGCACTGAAATCATGCGTTTTAAGCCTTATCCGTTTAAACTTCTGATATAGTGTTTTCTGAGCACACACATCTGAAGCACGCGCACAGAAAGCGGCTGTCACATGGCATATGAGTACTAAACTAAGTTCTCTTTCATGTCTTATTGCGCTTAAATTGTCAAATACACACTAGGTTATGTTAAAGGGGTCATATGATGCTGCTAAAAAGAACATTATTTTGTGTATTTGGTGTAATGAAATGTGTTTATGCGGTTTAAAGTTCAAAAAACACGCGTCGATTGTTTACAAAGCTCATCGGTCTGAAAAAGCGAGGTGTGCTCTGATTGGCCAGCTATCCAGTGTGTTGTGATTGGCCGAATACCTCAATCGTGTGACGGAAATGTTACGCCCCTCACCATACTGTTGATGCCGTGTCCCGGCCGGAGAGACGAAACAAAAAACATGAAAACCCATTACAAACGAGGCATTTGTTGCATCCAGTGGGGACATAATTACTGATTATAATGACTTATACTGTCTTTTTACGCGTTGCATTGCATCGCGCCGCGTAAACATAAAACTCTGTCTGCATTTGTGATCAGAGAAATGACAAACTACAAGCGCTACTCTACTCTGCCCAAAACTCGCGTTTGAATCATCAGTGGCAAATCCTTTAGATTAAAACGTACTTACAGACTGTGAGTCAGAACTGCCGGCATTGTAGTCTACTCTTCCAGGATCAGTTCTGGAACAGTGTTGTAAATACAAATTAACCACTGATTTGTAGTCGTGTCCTCTTTTGGAAGACCAAACAAAGGAGTTTCGCTTTCACAAGGAAACACACGGCGGCCTAGCGTGGGCGGAAACCGCGGGCTAGCGTGAGCTGAGGCCGGGCTAGACTGAGCAGAGGTGCGGGCTTGAGAACGGCGCGGCTGGCGGATTCGACGAAGGAGCGGCAACGACGACCCCGGACGGGATTCCGCTATCTCCAGATATCATCCTCTTTTGGAAGACCAAACAAAGTAGTTTCGCTTTCACAACGAAACACACAGCTCTTCAAGACATGGCGACGGCAACAATACTACAGCGAGAATAAAAGTTACGCCTTCTTTCTTTGCGTGAACATTTGGGCGGGGCGTGTTATGCGAGATATGTGGGGGCGTGTTAGAATGAGCCATTTTAGGTAGGCGTGGTTAACTCTTAACTTTTATAAAGAATATCTCTTTGGATTTGAGACTTTAGTCTTTGCAACTTTACAGATCTTCTTTATGCACCAAGAGCTTGTAACACTCCAAAGAGAAAGGAAAAATTGAAATCACATCATATGACCCCTTTAAAATCGTGTTACAAAAACACAGTCGGTTATGTCTGTGAAGGTAAACAGCTGGGAAAGAAATCACATGTTTATATTAGATCTGTGTATTAAGTGACAGCAGCGTAATATGCAGTACTGCTCTTGAACGAATAACTTCTATAGCTTTAATAAGAAGACATTTCTAACATGAATGCTGCTTTCAAATGCTCTAGCGTGAAGATAAAAAAGGCGGATTGTGTGTGGCTCACTCAGGGCGGGGTCTCTGCTAATGCGACAGTGTCAGTCAGCGGCCGTGGGCGGGGCCTAAACAATCAAGACGTTTACATGGACAACAATACTCAGATTTAAATACGATTAAGACAGTACTCTGATTAAGAATCTACAATGTAAACAGAGATTTTTGATTACCTTAATCTGGCTAAAGTCATAATCGAAGTAAACACAAATCGAATTAAGACATGTGGAGTATTCCTATTTTAGTCGCATTACTGAAGTGCAGAATAGACATGTAAACACCTTAATCATATTATTACCGTTGTGTAGGACTTTTCGGCGCATTTTGCGACAGGATACACTAGGGCTGGACGATATGGCCAAAATTTATATCACGATATATTTCTTAATTTCGATACGATATAATTCCGATATCGATATAAACACTATTAAAAAAGCCTCATAAAAACGGCCAAGAACGGCCACAACAAATGTCTGTACCTACAAACTTGAAAAATGTATTTGCCAACTCTGTGAAACCTACTCCTATAAAACTATAGAATATTTTAGGAAGAAAATGGCGCAGATAAATAAATGTTCACCTTTTATTGGTATTTAGCCTTCATACAAACAAGAAATGTGAAATCACTGTCAAATAAATCTCAGACTCTCCTTATTAATATTAATATTTTTTACTTCAAACTATAGGCTAACATACCAGT
>NW_015506588.1:64418-96958 GCF_001515645.1 Sinocyclocheilus grahami
GGCAGTGCTCAACCGTTTGACGGCAAATAAAAGAGCTTCAACACCCGCCGTCGTCTGTATGCACGTACAAATAATTAACTGCACTTGAAGCGTTCATAAAATTACAAATGAAACACCCAAAACTGTACATGGCATCATCACGAAGACGAACTATATGTTTATACGTGAAATTCCGGAGGGGAGGTCGGATGGCGTCACGTGGGGATGTAATGATGTATGCCATTAATCGAACTATGTACTATAACATGTAAAACGGGAACATGAAAGGAATATTCTAAAAGCAACTCATGTAAACACCATAATCATAATATTGGCTTATTTAGAATAAGGTAAATAATTAGATTACTGATGTCCATGTAAACAATGTCACATTGCTCAGAGAACAAAACGGCATGTCTAATGAGACTGATTTGGTTTAATGGTGGTTGTGTTCACACACTGCCAATACACATTTATGTCCAAACACCATGTAAAATTAAATTTAGCATGAATAGTTAAGAAGCCAAAATGAAAATTCTGTCATCATTTAATTACCATGTTGTTAATGTTGTTCCAAACTTGTGTTGTTTTTTTCTCCCACAGAAGACAAAATGAGATGTTAGTCATGGCTCAAAATTGTTGAGCTCCAAGAAAATTAATCTAAGATTAGTTAATACAAATTGCACATTTTAAAAGTCTTCTGAAACCATCAATATATTTGCACAGTACACAGATACACATATTTGTGTGATAAACAGACAGATTTTGTATGTGTGTGTGTTTTAGCAGAAGAAAAAGTAAGTTTTACAACAACATGAGAGTTGTAAATGATGACAGAATTTTCATTTTTGGTTGTTACCCCAAACTATTTTCGTTAAGCCTTAAATAAATAAATGAATAAATAAATGACATTTTACCTTGACCACTTACTGCAAATAAAATATATTTAAGTTGAATTTCTAAAATTACTAAGAATAAAACTGAAATAAAAACGTTTAAAATGCATATTTAGAAAATAAAATGAATAAGATGACAAAATTACAAAAAACTAAACTAAAATTGAAATGAATAGTACATGTTAGTATATAAATAATACTAAACAAACACTAAATAACACTAGTAAACACCATTGGCTGCAGAAGAACATTGTCAGTGAATAACTTGCATACAAAATGAATATAAATATATATGTATGTTTCTTGCACAAAGATATTACGTGGCTTCAAAAGACTTGAAATTTAGAGGATTTCCCCCAGTATACTATGTAATTGAATTGTATTGAAAAACAGTCTGAATCAAAATAAAAAGAGATTTGTACTGACATAAGTCAGGTCATTAAAGAGAATTTTAGTTTTTGGGTGTATTACTCCTTTAAAACCTCAGAATGACCATAGCTGGCAGGTTGACTGGAGCTCTGCAACATTAGCAGTGTGAGTGGAGAGCGGTACACCACCTTCAGCTGATGGAGGTGGAGACACAGTGTTCTTCCATGTGCTGTGGCCCAGTTTACAGGTGGAAAAACACCAGTGCAGTTTCTAAGCATGCTAATTTCACTCGCAGATCTCTTGGATAGTCCAAATCACATTTATGTGATCATGATTTTTTTCCCCCCTCTCTCTCGATTTATTTTGCTTTCCTGTTTAAAACTCCCCCTCTAATTTATGACTCTAGGTTCAGCTTTAAGGGTGTGGACTGCTTCTGTCACACTAGTGGCTCCAGCATTCTTTAGAAGATCCTGTTTCCAGCAGTCAGGATTATCGTGCAATGAACTCCTAAAATAAACTAAAAATGAAAAAAACAACTCAACTAGCCAAAGTCTTGTTTTGTCCAGTCTAACCCCAGCCTCTCGGCTCTTTCGATATGAAGTCATCATACTGGAAACTCTTTGAATCCAAATATTGATGTCAACCGAGGGACCAACCAATGGCGAAAAAGACCCGAGCTTGCGCTCATGCTGGATGCTCACAGGAGTCATATGGATCTGAATCTTTCATGTGAAGGCAGGGTATTTTTAGCTTTAGGCATGTCTTTCAAAGCACCAATGAATTTTGGATCCTGGATGTGAATATTTCACCAGTCACATAAATAGACATGGCAAATGCAGCTGATAACATGCGTGGCATGTCTCAGCAACAGTTGGGTTCGGAAAGTAAAATTGCAAATCAGTTTCTCATGGTAGGATCACAGTGGATTTCTGTTTTATAAACAGCTGTGGATGTTCTGTGCTACTTTGTTCATTAGCTCTGTCACATTATCTGTCTGTCTCTGTTTCCTTTGAGTAAGATGGCTACATTACTGTCTTGCCTGGTCACACACTGGAGAATTAATTAGGGTTGCACCAGTATCGGTATCGGGCCTGATACTGGTCTCCTGTACTCGTACTCGTTAAAATGCCCCGATACCAAACGCCGATACCACACAACATGTGATAAACGCCATATTCAAACAAAGAAACACAGACAACAGAACAACAGACAGCAGAATGGAGTTATTAGAGATTAAGGATGTCTACGAAGTATATGTATGCAATGAATATAATGTTAAACATTCAGTATTAACGCCTGTATAGCTGGTGTGCGCGAGCTGATAAACAAAGCACGTTGAGTGGATTGAGCACGCGGCGGCGCAGATACGCAAGCTTGTCGAGTGAATATATCTTTCTCACAGAAATCACTGGAAAGTTTGTAGTTCGGTCGGATATGTCAAAAACAAGTAAGTAAAACAATGCACAAGTTACTTAACGGTAGGAAGAGAGAGAGAGAGCGCACGCAATTCTGTTGTGTGATCTTTGATGTTCACTAACTTAGCACACGCATCATTTGGATTAAAACAAAATCGTAAAAATAAAACCATTTATAGGGGCATTCACTATATATGTCATTTATTTTTAACCTTAGGCATACACGTGACTCTAGGTTCAGCTTTAAGGGTGTGGACTGCTTCTGTCACACTAGTGGCTCCAGCATTCTTTAGAAGATCCTGTTTCCAGCAGTCAGGATTATCGTGCAATGAACTCCTAAAATAAACTAAAAATGAAAAAAACAACTCAACTAGCCAAAGTCTTGTTTTGTCCAGTCTAACCCCAGCCTCTCGGCTCTTTCGATATGAAGTCATCATACTGGAAACTCTTTGAATCCAAATATTGATGTCAACCGAGGGACCAACCAATGGCGAAAAAGACCCGAGCTTGCGCTCATGCTGGATGCTCACAGGAGTCATATGGATCTGAATCTTTCATGTGAAGGCAGGGTATTTTTAGCTTTAGGCATGTCTTTCAAAGCACCAATGAATTTTGGATCCTGGATGTGAATATTTCACCAGTCACATAAATAGACATGGCAAATGCAGCTGATAACATGCGTGGCATGTCTCAGCAACAGTTGGGTTCGGAAAGTAAAATTGCAAATCAGTTTCTCATGGTAGGATCACAGTGGATTTCTGTTTTATAAACAGCTGTGGATGTTCTGTGCTACTTTGTTCATTAGCTCTGTCACATTATCTGTCTGTCTCTGTTTCCTTTGAGTAAGATGGCTACATTACTGTCTTGCCTGGTCACACACTGGAGAATTAATTAGGGTTGCACCAGTATCGGTATCGGGCCTGATACTGGTCTCCTGTACTCGTACTCGTTAAAATGCCCCGATACCAAACGCCGATACCACACAACATGTGATAAACGCCATATTCAAACAAAGAAACACAGACAACAGAACAACAGACAGCAGAATGGAGTTATTAGAGATTAAGGATGTCTACGAAGTATATGTATGCAATGAATATAATGTTAAACATTCAGTATTAACGCCTGTATAGCTGATGTGCGCGAGCTGATTAACAAAGCATGCTGAGTGGATTGAGAGCGTGGCGGCACAGATGCGCGAGCTTGTCGAGTGAATATATCTTTCTCACAGAAATCACTGGAAAGTTTGTAGTTCGGTCGGATATGTCAAAAACAAGTAAGTAAAACAATGCACAAGTTACTTAACGGTAGGAAGAGAGAGAGAGAGCGCACGCAATTCTGTTGTGTGATCTTTGATGTTCACTAACTTAGCACACGCATCATTTGGATTAAAACTAAATCGTAAAAATAAAACCATTCATAGGGGCATTCACTATAAACATCATTTACAGGTGCATCTCAATAAATTTGAATGTCGGGGAAAAGTTCATTTATTTCAGTAATTCAACTCAAATTGTGAAACTCATGTATTAAATCAATTCAATGCACACAGATGGGTGGGTTTTTGTTAAATGTGAGCCAAAATCATCACAATTAAAAGAACCAAAGACTTAAACTACTTCAGTCTGTGTGCATTGAAATTATTTAATACACGAGTTTCACAATTTGAGTTGAATTACTGAAATAAATGAACTTTTCCATGATTTTTCTAATTTATTGAGATGCACCTGTATTTTCAACCTTAGGCATACATAACTTTCTGGCGAAAGTGAGTCTAGCAGCCTGTGTGAAATGCGCTAGGCTGTACTACTGTCCTCTCATTCTGCACCAGTACAAATACGTGCACGCGTTGCGCGTGTTTTGCTTGCTTGAGTGTTTCTGCATTATACGAGTGGCTTTGGAATATAAATCGCAGCACGTTTCAGATGAAAAAACGCGACTTCTATTTAAAAAAAATATCACAGTTAGGAGATTTATAACGAGTGGTTCCCTGCATTATTACAGCAAAGCGCGTGATTACAGTACTAAGCCACTGGAATGGAGCAGCTCTAATGTTATTAAATTAAAGATGATGTGCCATAGAGCAAAAAAATTAACAGTACAGCAAAGCGTGTGATTACAGTACTAAGCCACTGGAATGGAGCAGCTCTAATGTTATTAAATTAAAGATGATGTGCCATAGAGCAAAAAAATTAACAGTGAAAGTAACAAAAACTTGTAAAATACATTTTAATGGGCATAATTAAGTGTGAAAATAACCGAAGGATATACAGTGAAACCAAACATGATTCAGAGACCAGATATAATTTTTATATTTTTTTACTAGTGGCTGCAGGACACTATAGTTCATTTATGTAAGTGAGGATAGCAAAATAAAGTAAACTGTGACAAATCATACCCAAAAATTCTTAATATAGTGGACTACCAGTAAAATGTATACAAATTTGGGTCCAAAAATTATTCAGACCGAGTCTGGGAAAAAAACTGAAGTTGAGGTTTTCGTCTCTGGTGAAACTGATTCCAGGGATATAACTAAAGACAGGACAAACTAACAAAAACATAAAAACAACTGCAGAGCACGCCACGGAGGCAGCCATCAGCGTCGGCGCCATTGTGCAGTACTGTGTATCAGTACTCGGTATCGGCAAGTACCAAAAAATAAAAGTATCGGTATCGGGCGAGTACTGGAAAAAGTGGTATCGGTGAAATTTAGCTGATAGCTTTCAAAAGCAATTGTTGTGACTGGCTCTAATTGTTCACATATGCAAGGCTGTGAGTGTTGTGGTCAATTTCAATTTTTAAGTGATCTATTTTTTCATGCCCATCCTCATTTTTTCAGCACAAAGTTTTTCAGTACAAAGAGATAATTCACCCAAAAATGAATTGTCATCATTTATTCAACCTCAGGTTATATTATACCATGACTTTCTGTCTTCAGCAGAACACAAAATAATATATTTTGAAGAATGAGTGACTTCGACCGTAGGGTAAAAAAAAATACAAAATCAGAAATTTCTCAAACATTTCTTATTTTAGTATTATTTATATACAATTATATTATTTATTAATATTTTTAAAATGGTTTTTATTTTTATGTATATATTTTCAACTTTAGTTTTAGTAATTTTGTTATGTGCTTTATCATTTTTATTAGTTTTTATTTATTATTTAATTTATTTGATACTATTTGTTTTTGTATTTGGCTTTAATTTTATTTTAGTTTTGGCTGACATTTTCATGTAATATTTATTCAAATTTTTTTTTTCTTTAAACGAAAATTATTTTACATAGTTTCAGTTTTAGATAACAATAATGACACTGTTTTAAAAATATATTTTATTTTCCACAGAAGAAAAAGTCAAACAGGTTTGGAACAGCATGAAGACACCATTTTAATTTTTGAACTATCCCTTTAAATTTTGGACTTTCACGTGACTTAATAAGAAGTCATATTGACCACTTTGATAGTGCCTTTTGGTCTTTTTTGGAGCTTCACAGTCCCATTTCAGTCCCTGTTCAGATTAATTGAATGGAAAACAACAGCTTGAGCATTCAACAAAATATCTTTCTTGTATTCAATGAATGAAAAAGAATGAGACAAGTTTGGCACAACTTTAGGGTGAGTACATTTGACATTTAATTTAGTGATGACAGATTCATTTTTCATTTTTGAGCGAATGCTTACAGATATTTCAGCATTCATTTGCATTTGCTCTGCTGCTTTACAGCCCCTTTTGTGTCAGATTTTTTTTTCTCTCCAGTGCTGCACATTAAACACTAAGGCCCCTTTCAGCCCACTGGAAAGCTTGAGTCATTAGACACACCACACAGCTAGTCTATACCTTCACATGATCCTTATATTTCTAGATTTTTATGTCTCTGTCGGTTTATGCATGAATCAGGTGCTTGTATGAATGATAAATCTGTCTGCTGAGTATCAAATTGGAAATGGAATTTAATTGAATTTCAATTCCAATTTGGAAATTCCAAACCAAGCTTGAAACCACTGCATTATTTTAAATCTATGTCACACATAAAAGCATATACTTCTGTTAATAGACAATATTTCTTGGTGGAAGAACTGTATATACAATATGTTATTATAAAACCATTGTATTATATGGTTCATTTGGAATGCTACATATATGGACTGTATGTATTTTTTTTTTTCTTCGATGCTATTCCATTTACAGGCCTTTCATTTTTCCGTGTTTTTTTTTTTTTTTTTGTCAAATTTGGTTTAATCCCTCAGGCACAATCGGTCTGAATGCAAATATTCATATTATCGCCACACTCTTCCTTTGTCACAAACATATTTTGCCTTCTTTTTAGCACGGGAGCAGCTACTGTTAAACGAATGAAAGGGTGTGTGATTGACAGCAGCATTTGTCTGTAAGTCTCTGGGGACCCATGGGGACAATGGCATGGCCCTTCACTGAGCAATAGCTCCCACACCTCAGCCCCTGCACATCCACCATTGGACACTTTGTTGGTATTCTCTATAGGAAAGCAGGAATCCTCACCACGTCTGTAGATGCAGCTTGTTTTTTTTTTGTACTTCATTTAGTTTTCATATACAGTATAAACTAGATCAGCAAGCATTGTCCAAAAAAACAAAAAAAAGTATTAATTGTCAGAGATAAATATTTCTGATACATGCAATGTTAAAAGGTCAATCAAATAAAAAGATAATAATGATTACATCTTGAAGGTATAAAGAAAAATAACACACTAATAAATAAATAAAAACATTACAATGAAAATTGCAAAAATACAAAACAGTGTACATGACCAATATGGAGTAATCATATCCCCAGGTGGTAATGAATTATTAACATTCTTCCTTATCAGAATGGCCACACCCCTAGCTTTAGTAGTGAATGTTGACTGCTAAGTTTGTGCAATGCAGCTAGCTTTTAATCTATTCTCACTTCCCTTCTTTACATGTGATTCTTGGATAAAACCTATGTCTGTTTTTAGGGATTTAAGATGTGAGAACACCTTTCCATGCTTCCTCTAATATTCCAACTTATGAGTCTAATATTACCTGATCTGTCACTGTGATCTTTACCATTAATATCAGCTGACATGTATATAATAACAGAAAATAATATATTAATTGAAAAACTTTACCATACCAAAAACACAAACATTTGGACCATCATTTCAACTTGTTAACTTGAACAAGACCATAAGGTCACCCATACATTATCCCTACCCCCTCCCCTTCCACTGATGCTTCCAAAGGGCTATCTATAAAAGTACTATCCCCCCTTCCACTGTCCCACCACTTACAATAACCACCTACATTTTATCGACTCCTCATTGAAAACGAAAGTCTCTCATTCTGAACGCAATCTTTGAAAGGATGTCATTTTTCACATTGACGCGCAAGCATCTCTATGCTCACAACATTAATCTTCTCCAGCTGAATTCCAATTTGGAACTTTGGCCATCAGGAACTTGTCCTCTTCGGATGGGCTGTCAAATGTCTTAGTCTCCTCTCCAAATGTCACAATGAGTTTTGTGAGAAACTTGAAGCCACACCTTATATTCCTTTCCTTGCATTTGTTCCTGACAACATTAAAGTCTTGTCTCTTTTTCATTCTTCCAGATGTCAGGTCCGGATACATCTGCACTGTATCTCCTTTGAAATGAAGAGGAGCCTTTGCCTAGGCAGTCGTAAACACAAGCTCTTTCACTTGGAGTTGATGTAGTCTAGCAATGATGGGTCGCGATCTGCCGCCAACAGCTGCTCTCGCGCTTCTGTGGGCTATGTCTATTTGGATGGGTTTCTCAAAATGTTCACTTCCTAGCAACTCTAGGAATAATTTGCTGACGAATTCTGAAGGTTAACCATTTTCCGCCTTATCTTCCCTTCCTGTGATTCCAAATCTTCCAGCTTTGACTGAATGAGAGCTGCCTCAGCTGCAATCTTAGCATTTAACCTTTTGAGAGCCTCAATACGACTTCTTCTGTCAAACGATTGAGTTTGCTCCATGTAAACAGTGGCTAAGTTCGGAATTGCTTACTAAAATACTGATCATACTACAGAATGCAGAAATAATCTTCATGCTGTACACAGTATGCAAATTTTCTGTGAGTACAGTATAGTCAGAGAACGTTTCAGGTTACGTATATAACCATGGTTCCCGGAGTAGGGAATGAGACACTGCGTCCTCTAGGGTCGCTATGGAGAAACCTAGAGGACGCAGTTCGAAGTTCTCTTCAAAGGGAACGTCTCAGGTTACGTATGTAACCATGGTTCCCGGAGTAGGGAACGAGACTCTGCGTCCTCTAGGTTTCCCCATAGCGACCCCTAGAGGACGCAGTTCGAAGTTCTCTTCAAAGGGAACGTCTCAGGTTACGTATGTAACCATGGTTCCCGGAGTAGGGAACGAGACTCTGCGTCCTCTAGGTTTCCCCATAGCGACCCCTAGAGGACGCAGTTCGAAGGTCCCTTGAAAGGGAACCTGCTACTTTTGCCACAATGTGCAATATAAAACCAGAGCACAATATGGATGCCGTATCCCACAATGCAATGTGCTCGACCATCCATTTGAATTAGTAGCAAAACTTTCTTGTCTTTTTATTTGATCTGTCAAAAAATTGTTTGTTGCAAAAACAGTTTTTTTTTCTTTGTTTCAGAAATTATACTTGACTGCCACTTTAAAAATGATGCTACATAAAAAATTAGGTTAAATGTAGCATACTAGCCCATGGTAAAAAGAAGTACACTTTAGCATACTTAGCTTACAAAAGTTCTTATTACGGAAATATTATACTTCAAAAGAATATATTTAAGTGTGAGCTGAATAAATATTTCCTTACACTCAATTGCATGTTAATTACAATTAAAATAAAACATGTTATACTTGAAATTTATATTAAACACGATTTGCAGAACTGCCAGAGTACTGACAAGCATTTATGGTAAAGTGTAATTTTTATTGAAACTTGCACATCATGTATCATCATATAAATCATTTGTAATTACACATCTGTAATAATGAAGTTGAAATTTTGTACTTTTAAAATACAGTTTATACAATGTAATATCTAATAACACACTACAGTTAAAATTATAATCAAGTACATGTGCTTTAGTTAGTCAAGACATATCAGGGCTCCAGACAAAAAAATCGAGTAAGGAGTCATTGGCTCCTATAAGAAAAAAACATAAGCGTCAAATAATTTTTTTAGGTGCCACAGAATAAACGTGTTTTATCTATTTTATTATTATTATTATTATTATTATTTATTTTTATTTTTTTACATTTTAACATTTCAATCATACTGTCATGTGTTTGTCTCATCTTTTCTTGACTTTATCAGCATTTTAATCCATCTTGTTGTAGATGACCTGGGAACTAAGGTTCACTTAAAGTGAGAACTAAATGTATTTTCCAACTTGAAATATACAGTCACAAAGAATTGTTCATTACACAGAATCTGTACCAATATTCACTGGCCACTTGAACTGAGGCGCTAAAGCGATCGCGCCTGCTGCATTAAAGAGCGCCAAAACTGTATTTATTGTTTGAATTTCGTTATGAATTTGGAATCATTTTAAAGCTGGTACTTTTTTTTATTAAAACGTAATAAAGAACAAAGCTTTTTGCGAAATAATATGAAGTTCACGCATAAACAAAACACAGCATAGACTAAGATCTTGATAAGAAGCCATATTAGTAATGATTATAAACGAGAATTGTTAACGATATTGCCAAAATCCACACAGCTGACAGCTTTACCTGTTGTAGTTTGTTCAAGTTGTGCACGACATAGACGCTGCTTTTCTGCACTTTCAATTCGCACGTCTCCGTCTTTTCGATCTCTCTCACGCTGCACAACTTAGCTGCGTTTAGCAGGTGTGCATCAGAGATGAGGACTGTTTGAAACTCTTTTTTCCACTAAAACTTTGATGCACATCGTCTCAGTTTAATACCTGAACATAACAATCATAAAAAAGGCATTACATGCACATTTTTAAGCTATAACATGTAAATATATATAGTCGCCAGTGGCGACCTCAGCAAAAACTTCACTCGCAAATTCATGTTTTAGTCACAGTCTGGAGCCTTGCATATGTGTACTTTAAGTACTTTTTTTTTAAGTACAGATTTTAAGATTATTTTAAGCACAGTTCTTATGCACAAGGGACTTTTAATTTCAATTGTGTAGCATTGCAAAATGCATACTGTACGCTATTCTATTCCACACATAATTTTAATATTATTTTAAGATTTGAAGTACACTAAAAGTGCACATTCAATAAAATTAAGCACAGTTCTTATGCACAAGGGACTTTTAATTTCAATTGTGTAGCATTGCAAAATGCATACTGTACGCTATTCTATTCCACACATAAGGCCAGATTTACTAACAGCTTGCGCCAGCACAAACCGTCTTTTGGCGTTAAAATAGTACTGTCAGGATTTAATAAAGATGCGCAGTGAAGATTTATCGCTGAAAAGGCGTGAACACAGTTATTTTGCGCCTAACCTTATTGAATCTGCATTGGTAGGAGTTTCCCTTTCAGATGCAAAATTTATGGGATGAGAGTATTATAATGAATCACGCAACGGGATTTTCTAATGTTTGCACTCGTCAAATTACTGGTATTTGTGCCATTATTTAACACTCCAAAAAATAATGTCTTAAAGCAGATGCTAATTTGCATTGCTCTTGGTATATTGTGCTGGTCATTATGGAAATGATCGGGCTGTGTCTGTGTTCTTTAATTTGCACATTGTCAGTAAATCACACGCAGAAATTTCCACTCCCATTAGCACTTTTTTTGGAATTGCACTCTGTTTATTAAATCTAGCCCATAGTGTTTTATGAATAATGTCACCTGCTATCCTTGTGCAGATCATTCAAAAATGACTGGGTTGACAAGGTCATGGCATGGAAAATTGGATGTAACTAAGGGTTTGTGAGTGATTCATGAAGAATTTATTAAGAATTATGACAATTATTCTACTAGAATTTAGACTTGTATTCCTTTAATGGAATTTTCCTCAATGTAGACCCAAGCTTAAAGCGATTGTTCACCAAAAAATGAAAATGATGTCATTACTCACCCTCATGTCATTCCAAACTCGCAAGATCTTTGTTCATCTTCGGAACACAAATTAAGATATTTTTGATGAGATCTGAGAGCTTTCTGACCCTCCATAGACAGCAAGGTAACTTCACGTTCAAGGCCCAGAAAGGTAGTAAGAAAATCTTTAAAATGGTCCATGTGACATCAGTGGTTCAACTGGAATTTTACAAAGCTACAAGAATACTTTTTGTGCGAAGGAAAAAAGAAAAGAAAAGAAGACTTTATTCAACAATTCTTGTTGAATTGTTCCTGCCATTATCGAGAGTAACACGACACATACGCGTGATGCTGCTGATGTAGAACACACATACGCTGCACCTTGTTTACGAGTAGAGGAAAGCACGTGCATGCATTGTGGTACTCTCCATAATGGCGGTAGATGGTAACTCGGGAGAGAATTGTTGAATAAAGTCTTTTTTTTTTGTGCACAAAGTATTATCATAGCTACATAATATTTTGGTTGAATCACTGAAGTCACATGGACTATTTTATTGATGCCCTTACTACCTTTCTGAGCCTTGACTGTGGTAGTTACCTTGCCGTCTATGGAGGGTCAGAAAGCTCTCAGATCTCATCAAAGATATCTTAATTTGTTTTCCGAAGATGAACAAAGGTCTTACGGGTTTGGAACGACATGAGGGTGAATAATTAATGACAGAATTTTCATTTTTGGGTGAACTATCCCTTTAACTTTTTCATGTGGTTTCTAGTGATGGGTAAAAAGCACTGAACTTCTCTAAAATTTGGAGTGTGACTCGCATTTGATATTAGAAAAAATATTTTTGAAAGCTGGTCGTGTTCATTTCTTTTTTTCTTCTTCTTCTTCTTTTTTTTTTTTTTTTTTTTTACCAAAAAAGTCTATAGGTTTGCCTCACAGTGATCTTTCCCTTTAAACCTAGCCAAAAAGCCATGTGTTGACTGTAAAACAAATTTAATAATATGTGTATTTATGGTGTAATTACAAAATGTTCGCGCTGAATGGTTAAACACGGGCAAGAATTACAAAGTAATGCAATTTATAAACTTTAGTGACGATGTGACACTGCCTCGATTGTGCAAGTGACAATTCCTGTCAACTGTGCGTGCAGCTCGCTTATAGACAGACGAAATGTGTGGTGATTTGAAGCCATTTGCGTATTTTGAGAGAAAGAGAGAGCGCGCGCGTGGTGATTCACTCACGAAGTTTGTGAAATTACGTCTCACACAAGGTTTTCAAATTACTTTATAAGTTATTTAATCAAGAAATATGAAAGTGAGTACCTCACCTTCAGCATTATAATTATTTCACCCGCACCTAACAGAGACTGAGACTGTGCCGCTGCATGTCGTGCCAAACCTCTCACGGCAGCGTCATCAGCTTGAGATCGATTTTTTGAGATCGGCCGCCGATCAATCATCCCACTGTGATTATCGGCCGATAGTGATCGGTAGCCGATCAATCGGAGCACCCCTATCCAACACTGTCCTAAGCATGCTATTTGCCACATTTCAGCCACACAAACAGTTTAGAATGGCTTTCCTCATGACCAGAAATGCCAAAATATCCCTCTACCCTTGGGAATGACTTTCCCACAACTGCCTACCTCTCGAAAATAAGTAATACGAGTCACTATTACACATAATGGTCCATCTGTTCATGCTATCTCACTTCCTGCATAGCGTACTGGAGTGTGACAGTGGCACCAGGTCAGGAGGCAGGGTTTTTCTGGGTAAAGCTGGCATAGTACTGAACTTCATATGGTCAGGGGGCTATATAAGTGGTCTCGCTGTGGTTTTCTTCAGATGCAGTCTGCCCGGATTAAATTTACCCTCTGTATGAGTCTCAGGCCTCCTGAATAGAGCCTAATCTTTCCTCTGCCTCGCTCTGGTAAGAATGCCCAGGGTTCTTTGTGTTCCTTTGTGGTCGTCTTGTGGCTCTAATCTCTTGCTGCCGATCCACTCCATCCCTTTTGTCTTGAAGCATCGCCCTTGTTCCTTTTGTCACACAAATCCACCTCAATAATCGGCCAATATATCTTAGGCCCCGGGATTTTAATAAATAAACCTCATTGGTTTGCAAAGATTTAGACTATAGAAACTATATAGAAAGCTTTTTATTTAAATTAAAAAGTATAGTTCACCTCAAAATCAAAAGAAATAATACATAAACTTTTCCATTTTAGATTTTTTCTTAAAATAAATTATTTATATATATATATATATATATATATATATATATATATATATATATATATATATATATATAAAATATTGTATTTATGTATTTGATATCGGGGTGAAATATGAAACTATATAACTATAAAATATGAAAAAATATGATTTTTTTTTCTTCTATTTGTTCTCAACTGAGGTAAGGTGAAAGCCATGTGTTTGTGTTTGGCTCGGCTCTTGGTCCACGACTGAAAGTCCAAATCCACAAGCTGGCTCACTTTTTCCCCTTAGGATGACCTCTTTACCACTAATTTGGTTTTAGTTTACCTAGCAATAAAGGAAAAAAACCCAAACCCGACTGCAAATAACAACGCCTATACTCTTTCCCTGCCATGGTTACAGCATGTTCTGCACGGCCTGGAGTCTGCTAATACATTTACCCACAATCTCCTGGCAAAGCTGCTCTCAGCTGTGACATGATAGTTTGAGGAGACCGCAGATCAAAAAAACTTAAAAACCAAGGGAATCCCCACTACACAATTGTACTGTGGTGGCATAGACTTTGATCCAAAGAAACTGAGAGTGCTCCCAAGCTAAGCATTTTATCTAAAATATTGAGTTATAGATGTTTAAAGAAACTGTGTTCCATGCTGCCCCTGTCTCTCCCACAATGGTACTTTTTTTGTTTTGTGCCCACTGCCACATTCAGCTGATCAGAAAAGCCATTACGATTGTCAAAAGTTTAGTGATATGTCTCTAGTTCAGTTTGTAATGTTAGAATGCTGTCTTTTGTATGTGTTCAGTAAATAGTAGAGAAAGTCTGCTACTGGTTTATTTATTTTATTTATTTATTTTTCCTGCTACAAGTTTATAAAGGTAGCGGGCAGACAATAGCTCAGAGGGATGTTTAATCTGCTGTTAATTTTACAGGCAGTGATTCTGCGGTTAGAATTCTCACCTGCTTAATGAAACGCTGCTTTAATGAAAGACTGCTGTCTGAAAATGATTTAGTTCAGTGCTGTCAGCTGCTCTGATGTAACCTCTACTTTTGAATTGCCTCGGTTTCGTGCTACTAGCATCTATTACAGAAGACATCAGTAGTTTACAGCGAAGACTTGTTTCTTCAAAAGCCTGGAATATAGTGCACAAGTCACGTGGAACACTTTTTTTAGCTCCTTTTGTAGTTTTACACTTTGAAAAAAACTGTGCTTTCCTTTTATGTCAAAGAGCAGCGTGAACATTCTGCTAAACATCTCCTATTCAGTTTCACAGAAAAAAAGGGCATATGGGTTTGTAACGACATGTCAGTCAATAACGCTGAAAGGTCAACAGATCTATTGAAGTGACACACCTGTGATGCCACAAGGCTTTAACACTCAGGATTTCACTCAGGATGTGCAGTGTATTGTGGTTTCTTTGAAGAGGATGCTTGTGAGCCTTTGAAATAGTGTGCAAACATGCTTGTATCCCTTTAATTGTTGAAATGCACCAACTATTGTTGACTCCCTGGTTTTGGTTGGCCTTGGTGGGCTTCCAACTAACATATTAGATGTGGTATATTTGATATTTAATCATTAAAAAACACCTTCATTTGTGTTTCAAATGGGTTTAAAATGACATAAGGATGTCTATCTCTTTGATTGAACTATCCACAATCTACTTTACAAGCCTGCGAGTGTTAAACGTGTTACATATTCTCAGAAGTGGCTGTGGCTGTTGCTGATTGTTGCTGATGGAATGGAAATACACAGTGGCCCAAAGAAGCTTTAACTGTGTTCACATTCACATAATTTGGTTTCTTTTTCAAATAAAGTCTTTTGGACTGACTGTTCAGACTTGCATTTAAGTGATCAATTCAGATCATTGTTTGTTCAGACATTTATTTCACATATATCTATGCTTTTAATTAATTGAAACCTTACAAATTCCTTTTTGTGAAATGTTTTTCTTGACAAGTGTACTTCTAACTTTCTTTAAATTAAATGCTGTTTGTTTTATATTTTTGTTAAATAATGTAATGACATTTCTGGTGTAAGAAACATTTACCAATATTATAAGTGACATCACAGAAAAGCAAGGCTCTAAGATGTTATGATGACCTCTTTTTTTCCATGGCAGCAGGTCGTTTTCCCCCCTCTATTTCTATGAAATAATCTCCATGATATCACATTGTATGGCTTCAACCAGCTGGAATATATTTCTATTTATGTGGACTTCTTATGATGTGTCATAAACGACGTGAACTTTCAGTACACATTCAAACATGTTTTAATTCTTAACGTCACCCACATTAAAATGGATTTTCAACTATGACCGCTCTCTTTTTAGACGCATATGTAGTTGAACTGGAATGCTTTTTGTGTGGAGTGAAACCCATTGGGATGAACACCAACCAATACAACAGCATGCCTTCTTTTTTTGGGCTGGTATATTCAGCGGGGATCACACATTGCACCCTGCTCCTCACAAACAAGGATGCCTTAGATGGCTGGATGAGTTATTTTTGTGATATGTTTTCCATACGCAATAGTGTGAGAGAGCGTCTGTGTATGTCTAAAGGAATATGTGTGGTAATGAGATGCCATGCCAGTGTAGAGGAATGAAGACGAGCATGCCATCATTGGTGTCCTGTTTTCACATTTCTGAAAGCTCTGTGTGTTTTGCACAAAATAGCCCAGAACATGCTTATGGGATATGGAAAGTGTTTGTGCATGTGATTTATGCAATGAATTATTGATTCTCAGAGGAAGTGCAGCTTAATATAGATGTGTTTTGTTTGCTCTGTATGTGATTTTGGTACAAAGTTTTAATGATTGGATGCTGATCTTTCATTGCACTTGTTTGAGTGCTATCTAGCCAGGATCAGCCTCTGTGGGGAGTAGGTCTGAAAATAATGCAACTCTGAGTGTCTGCTGAAGGTCACGTGAGGTGTTCTCATGGCACTGAGTGCTCATATTTCATAACACTCCAGGGGAAGATGAACAGAGAGTCGCTCACTACTGTATTAGACATGACCCTGTGCTTTGTAGGAAAGCAGGCTCTGATATAAAAGGATATTTCAATCAAAAATGAAATTTAGTCATTTACTCACCCCATCATGTCATACCAAAATTTTGTCCACTTATAATGTTGGTCAAGGTTTCTTGCACCTAATAAACAATCATAAAGTGCTAGTAGTATGCTCATTTACAAAAAAAACAAAAAACATGTCCTTGACATAGCAATCAATCAATCTTAACCAACTGTTATTTGAGGATGAGCCAAAGCATCTAGTAGGCAGCCATTATGCAAAAAGTGTAACATGGTGATGTAGCTAAGTCACAGCGGGACTACAAATAAGGTGTTTCAGTCAAGTATGTTCTGCTGGAGATATTAACTTTGTGCTTTGTAACTTTGCAGATCTTTTACAAACACAAACAGCTATACACTGAAGGTAAAAAAAAAGAATAGTACGAAGGTACCCTATTAGTTTTTCATAAGCACTTTTCACTCTCTATCTCAGTCGGTCCCAACCCTGGTCCTTGAGTACCCTCAACTTTTATAGTTCTGCTGTGGATGCCATCTTCTGGTGAGAAGTGTGTTACTCACCTGTGCAGCAATTGCCTTTACAATATTCAATTCAATTCAAGTTTATTTGTATAGCGCTTTTTATGATACAAATCGTTGCAAAGCAACTTTACAGCAAATTACGTTTCTACAATATTTAGTGGTAGCTTATCAGTGGGGAATGTCAGTTAATGCACTGTACATATGGCAGAAATGTACGGAAAAATCAATTAAAGACATAATCAAACAGACGATGAACACTATTAACAGCAATTATTATGATGCAATCAAACTTATAGCAAAATGTGGTAGTTCTATATGTTGTTTCAGGGTTGGCATCATCTGAGGTCCTCTGAGGGGTTGGTATCATCTCTTCTCAGGTGTTCTGGATCCAGACTGAAGCTTGTGTAAATCCTAGTTACCACGGGATGTCAATCCTATTGCTATTCCAGAGTTTGGGAGCCAAATGCGAAAAAGCTCCACCTGCTTTAGTGGACTTTGCTATCCTAGGTACTATCAAAAGTCCCGAGTTTTGCGACCTTAGGGAGCGTGATGGATTGTAGCGTGGTAGAAGACTAGTTAGGTACGCAGGAGCTAACCCATTAAGGGCCTTATAGGTAAGTAATAATATTTTGTAACTGATACAGAACTTAATAGGTAGCCAGTGCAGAGACTGTAAAATTGGAGTAATATGATCATATTTTCTTGACCTGATAAGTACTCTAGCCGCTGCATTTACACTACCTGTAGCTTGTTTATTAAAGATGCAGGACAACCACCTAGCAGTGCATTACAATAGTCCAGTCTAGAGGTCAAGAATGCATGAACTAGCTTTTCTGCATCAGAAACAGGTAACATGTTTCGTAACTTGGCAATGTTTCTAAGATGGAAGAATGTTGTTTTTGTAACATGGGAAATATGATTTTCAAAAAACAAGTTGCTATCTAATATAACACCCAGATTTTTGACTGTAGAGGAAGTAACAGTACATCTTCATAGAGATCTTTTTTTCAGGAAGGAACACAATAGTATGTTCTAGGTGATTTGTAGTGCATTGTTATGTAGGTTGCTAGGGTGTTCTGTGTGGTTGCCAGATGTTTGTTTACTGGCCCAAGCCAGAAGAGCCTACCATCAAGTAAATCGTAAGTCAGACTATTATCATTCATGTTCTGTTGTACAAATATGCTGGATGAATTACATACCAAATTCTTAGGGTTAGAGTTACATTTGAGACAGGCAGTACAGTAGCTTTGCATTTGAGCAATGGAGAACAAACAAATAAGAAACATGGTAAGTAAGAAGAGATAGGCATCTTGTCTAGCGCAGGCTGATGTGTGCTTGCGGTGTCGCTGGTTTTGCTCCGACGGTCTCTTTCCGAGCTTCACTCTCTCCCTGACGTGCTCCGTGTCTCAATGGAAACCTCATGCATGTGCTCTCTACCTTCCCACTCTGAAAGATAGAGCAAGAGAGAGAGGGAGGGATCGCAAAAAGCGCGAAAGAATCACATCATCAGAAGATCAGCAGAGGAAAGCAGTCATAGCAGGGACCAGCAGGCTTTGCCATGCTCACTCAGAGGAATGGGGTGTGTACCGAATGCGTTCTGCCTGGGAAGGACGGCTCAGACCAGATGGATGTAGCGGGGTGTACCTGCACGATAGGAGACTGTCCCTGGGATTGTCTGACAGGGGTGGACAGTTGTTTATCGGACACTTCCTGCCTTTGGTTTCAGCTCCTGGTCAGGGCATACTGGGGGGATGTGGAACTGGGGCTTTGGGTGGCCCAGAAGGGCGTCTCTTGGCGAAGACTTTGATACCTAAATAAATTTGTCAGTTAATTTGACTGTTACGCATATACGTCAAAGTGCCATAAACGGTGACACGTACCATTGAGAAAGGTCCTGCTCCATTCGTGTTTGTGATTGACGTACTGGTTCATCAGCAACTCTGGACGCTTCCTCGTCAGACTCGGGCTCGAATTGATAAGGTAAAATTGAAGCCATGTTGTCTGTTCATACACTGTATACAATCTTCAACGTCCATCTCCCTCAGGGCTAGACCGCAGTCTGGTCTATTTGGCAGCCAGAATGACCCAGAGTCAGTGTGATGTTTTCAGAGCCCACCACAAACACACATCCTGCGGCGGAATGGGATTCTACTGCCATTATTTCATAATGTAAATGACACACGTTTCCTCCGAGGATATATTGACGCTATAATGTGACATAACCAGAAGAAAATTAGTGATATGGGTGTCAAAAACGCACTGTGTTGTGATGTGCATGGCATGTACAGATATGTTGGTCATTGATCATAGGAAATAAATTTCTCAGTTGAGTCAGAGCGTTTTCTGTGTGACCGTCATTGTCATGGCAGATATTTGAGAAGTTTAAAATCATGTGAGTGATGCTTTATAAACACTCACAGGATACTCTGTTTCAATACCCTCTGCCCTTAAGAGAAACCCATTGTTTTCAGATACCATATGAATGACATGATAACAGGGCACAAGAGTTCTGTTCCAAAACCTAGTGGGCTGCCTTGCTGACTTTTAAAGCAACATTTTTACTGCCCATCAGCATGCCTAATGTAAAACATATGGGACTTACTGTTAATTTTTATGTTGAGATGTTAGCTTATGTTATGTTATGTTCAGATGTTAGCATATTGCTAAGCTAATGATGTGGTACACTAATAAGCATAAAAATGCATAGTGAACTCAAGTATTGGGTAATAAAATCCACATAAATGTTTTTATCAGTACTTTTAAGATGTAAACCCTGTTGAAAAAGCCAGCATATGCTGGTTAGGTATGTTTTGAAGCTGGGATACTGGCTTGAGCTGGTTTAAGCTGGTCCTTTGCTGGTTTAGTCAAGTCAAGTCAAGTCTGCGTTATTGTCAATTCTTCCACATGTACAGCACATACACACAGAGAATTGAAATTGCGTTACTCTCAGACCCTTGGTGCATACAGGTAACACTACAGTAGAACATAAATACAGATAGATACAGATTAAATACAAAATACAAAACTCAACTATACAAATAAATATACAAAATATACAAAAAAAAAATGTATATAAAGCACAAGGCATATGGCAGATAGAAGGCATATGGCAGATAGAAGGTGATGGTCCTTAGCTGGTCATGTGCTGATCCTATGCTGGTCTGACCAGCTAAGGACCAGCATAAACCAGCAAAGGACCAGCTTAAACCAGCTCAAACCAGCATCCCAGCTTCAAAACATACCTAACCAGCATATCACTCTTTTTTCAACAGGGAATACCATGACCAGTTAACAACAATCATTTTGCAGTTCTGTGTGGTGATGTTAGGGGCACAAAAGGTTATTCAGCTTTAATGAACTTTGATGAACTTCTTCAATGGTAGCTTGTGTCCTGGGTCTCATGGTTTGCTCATAAGTAACAGTTTATCTGCATATCCTGATCATAATACAGTTAAATGCCTGTGAAAATCATTTAGAACACCAAGAGACTCTACAGTGGGTACGGAAAGTATTCAGACCCCCTTAAATTTTTCACTCTTTGTTATATTGCAGCCATTTGCTAAAATCATTTAAGTTAATTTTTTTTCCTCAATGTACACACAGCACCCCATATTGACAGAAAAACACAGAATTGTTGACATTTTTGCAGATTTATTAAAAAAGAAAAACTGAAATATCAGATGGTCCTAAGTATTCAGACCCTTTGCTCAGTTTGCTGAGCACCCTTTTGATCTAATACAGCCATGAGTCTTTTTGGGAAAGATGCAACAAGTTTTTCACACCTGGATTTGGGGATCCTCTGCCATTCCTCCTTGCAGATCCTCTCCAGTTCTGTCAGGTTGGATGGTAAACGTTGGTGAACAGCCATTTTTAGGTCTCTCCAGAGATGCTCAATTGGGTTTAAGTCAGGGCTCTGGCTGGGCCATTCAAGAACAGTCACAGAGTTGTTGTGAAGCCACTCCATTATTTTAACTGTGTGCTTAGGGTCATTGTCTTGGAACACATTTCACATAAGTTTTTATATCAACTTTAATATGATTGTTACTACTTCAATTTGTTTGTTGTGACAGATTTATTCAAACATACATTAAATAATAAAGACAAAAAAAGAAACGAAATAAATACATTTATTTAGCAAGAATGTGGTCATTGCTGATCAAAACTGTTCAAAATAAACTGATCAAAAATTACAGTAAAGAAATTTAATATATTACAAAAGATTCCTATTTCAAATACATAAAAAAATGTAAACTTTCTGTTAATCAAATAATCCTGAAAAACATATAACTGTTTCCATAAAAATATTAAGCAGCAAAAACCTTTATTAATATTTGAGCACTGAGCAGGTTTACAGAGAGTGACTTTCAAAAATAAACCTGCTTTGAAGAATATTCACTAATGATAAAAGTTTAACCAACCTCCCCTATGTAATCAGAAATGCTTGCATAATAAGTTTTACAAAAGTGCATATACTTTTAATGTTAGTGGTTAAATAGAAGGGGAAAAATAAAAACACTTTTTTTGTGTTACAGATATTCACTTTTTGTTCAGTAGAATAATAAATAATTTTCTCTTAACCTTAAATATATCTACACGACCTGCTGTAATCTCACTCAAACAGGTTGCGTAGCTGGGTGGTTAAATATCTGAATAATGGTAACTGTAAGAATTGACTGTAGAGCTATAGGATGAATATAGGGCCCTTGAGCCAAAACCTTCACCTCAGTTTCCTCTAAGTAGATTCTCTCTGTAATAAGTGTACTGCCACTTTGAATAAGAGTGTCTGAATGACTAATTAACAAAGTTTGCTCTCTTTCTCAGGCCAAACGGAAGGATGGTTGTGAGCGCAGCGTGTTTTTGACAGCGTTGATAATGTTTATGACAGATAATATCATGATGATTTTTGCGTTCCCCTTACCGAATGTTGTATCATGTCAGCAAAAAGCTGTCCATAGGCTTTTTTGATTGCTTTCAGTTTAAGTGCCGGTGATGCAGTGTTGCCAGATATTGATTCTAAAACAAACAAAAAATAAATAAAAATAAACCAAAATTATTTCCAATCTTTTGCAAATAAGATAAGATAAAGATATCACTGACTCTAAACTGCAACTTCCTACTTTATTAACTTTATAAAGTGATAAATTAAGTGGAAAAGACAAGTCCAAAAACGCTTTTAATAGCTGGATCTGGCAACATCCCGCGCCCGCACCCTCACTCACAACTCTCTCAAGCCCCGTTCACTCCGCGAGCGTCTCGCAGCGATCATTTTTATAACAGGGACGCTAAATATTCTTGCAAACTGTCTAAACTGAATCTTATATGTCATGCAAGCATTCATACGAGGAGTTTAACAGCAAATTAGTCATTCAAAGAACAAATTGTATTTTTGAACATGAAAAATTTACCGAGGTCCGAACCTCGGTGGCCTCATAGCTGGTTGCGGGCCTGTTTGGAAGTAGTGATGCACTGAAATTATGTTTTTACTTAAACCAAATAGTCGAAAACCAAAATCCTAAATAAAGTGTATTTAATAATTAGTTAATTAATCAAAAATATTGAATAATCAGTACATAAAAGTTTGCATTGAAGTCCCCCTGTAGTCAAATATTTTATCCCTTAAAACGTATCTTTGATCAGCAAAGTTACATATTTAAATGTTTTTTCTTGTGAAAATAATTTTCACATGCCTTAAAATAGCTTGAATGTAACTCTACACCCTTGCCTCATTTACTATACGCGGATCTATGAATATGCAAATTAGTCCCGCTTCCACTCAGTCACACCAGCCAGGGCCTCCTGATCCACTGAACTGTAGTAACCGCAAAACAATGGCATACACGGATAATGACTGATAAAACTATGTTTTTACTAGCGAACAACTACAGTGAATACTGTAACATTCGTTAAAGTTACTTACTTGACGATGTTGTGTCCTAAAATGCCTTGAAGACTCGAATGCAGCCGTTTGTGATTGTTCATTCGCGCCCGCGAGCATATGCGTGTGAAGTGCAGACGCCGCTGCGGGAGAGGTGCTTCTGACTCCGGGCTACTTTTACACTGGTGCCACGGGTTATAATGCAAGTTAGTGGTTCTAAATTCACATTAAACCACAGCTTCATGGGTTTTTTGCTCTGATTTATTTTTGGTTTTGTGCTGGTATTGGTATATATTGCATGCTAGTTGATAGGAATCGATCCCATGACGTGATTGGTTATTGGTTTGTGACGTAGCAAACCAAGGGCTGATTCAAACATTATTTCTGGGTCAGCCTTTGGGAAACTACAGTTTTAAGCAGAAAATACACAGCAATGGTGTTGATTAATAGATTGGCACATGGTTTGTCTAAAAGCATATTAAAAACACCACATAGACAAATAAACAACTTGATTTTCACTACAGGGGGACTTTAAATACCAACATCACAATCATATTAAGTAAAACTATAATGAATATGTAATATAGTGCATACATTTAGCAAATACTACCGTTGTTATTTTTTTTTCTAACGAGTTATGAACATTGAAATGCTTTCATGAGGATTGGTGTGGCAATATAAATCTGTCAAGTCACATTAAAGTGTCAGCTCATTTGAATTTTGACATACATACATTTTAAAATTTTGTTATAAAATTTACAAAATGTGAAAACTGAGACTTTATTTCATATCAAATGTAACCAAGAACAAAATGTATTTTTGGCTGAATATTTTCGGTTGCCAAAATTTTGGTGCATCATTTGTTGGTAGTTATTTCTACTCAAAATGCTGGTTCACTTTGCAGCTTATTACGAAAGAAACCATCTGACCAACATGTGAATTGACCAACCACAGTTTTCATAGTTTTTCATGATGATCATGTGACATTAAAGACTGAAGTAATGACTGATAATTCAGCCTTCCCATCACAGAAATAAATTAGGATTGTATATTGAAATAGAAAAAAAAAACATACTTGAAATTGTAATAATAATAATAATAACTGTAATAATACAGTAATAATTTACTGTATTTTGATCAAATAATTGCAGCCTTGATGAGCATAAGATAATTATTTCCAGTGAAGTCACCTTTACTTATATAGACAATAGAAAACAGTCAGTTTATTAGTTAAAGTCAGTTCATTGTTCATATTTTAAAGATGTAAAAATGCAGTTTTACAAACGCTAGAAACATGACTTTCAAAGAAAAGTTTGCTATCCAATAGCACACCTAGGTTTCTAATTGATCAGCCATCAAGTGTTAGACAGTGGTCTAGATTATTACATGCAGAGGTTTTTGGTCCGATAATAAACACCTCTGTTTTCTTTTTTGCAGAATTTAGCAGTAGGAAATTACTAGTCATCCAGTTTTTTTAAATCAGCTATGCATTCTGTTAGTTTTGCGAATAGGTATGTTTCATCAGGCCGCAAATACATATAGATAAATATAGTATCATCTCATAACAGTGAAAGCTAACACCATATTTCCTGATGATATCTCCCAAGGGTAGCATATAAAGCGTGAAAAGCAATGGTCCAAGTACTAAGCCTTGTGGTACTCCATACTGCACATACTGTGAACGATATGATAATTCTTCAATCACTGCTAGAAACTGATGACGGTCAGATAAGTATGATTTGAACCATGCCAATGCAATTCCACTTTAAAACAGTTTAAACCAAATATTTGTGTGTGTGCAACGCATTTTACGGAGGACTGTTTCCTGAACCTGGGAGAGTAGCCTACAATGCCGGCTGTTCTGACTCACAGCCTGTAAGTACGTTTTCATATAAAGAGTTTGCCACTGACGATTCAAATGCGAGTTTTGAGCAGTGTAGAGTAGCGCTTGTTGTTTGTCATTTCTCCGGTCACAAATGCAGACATGGTTTTATGTTTACGCAGCGCGATGCAACTCAACGCGTAAAAAGACAGTATAAGTCATTATAATCAGTGATTATGTCCCTACTGGATGCAACAAATGCCTCGTTTATAAGGGGTTTTATTGTTTTTGTCTCGTGGACACGACATTACAGTATGGTAAGTGACGCAACATTTCCGTCACACGCTTGAGGTATTCGGCCAATCACAATGCACTGGATAGCTTGCCAATCAGAGCACACCTCGCTTTTCAGAGCGATGAGCTTTGTAAAAATCGACTCGTTTCAGAAAGGCGGGGCATAGAGGAGAAACAATAATGTACAGTATGTGGAAAATAATGTGGTTTTTTTTACCTTAAACCGCATAAACATGTTTCATTACACCAAATAAACAAAATAATGTTATTTTTTAGCAACGTCATATGACCCCTTTAATTTAGCCACTGTATTGAATAAATACCTGGAGTTATGTTTGTTTTCTTCTAAATATGATGAAAAGTAAGCAGATTCAGCAGTTTTTAAGGTTTTTCTAAATGTAGAAGTACTTTCCCTCCATGTAATACGAAATACTTGTAGTTTTGTTTTCTTCCAGCTGCGCTCCATTTTCCAGGCTGCTTTCTTTAGGTGTGTTTGCTATACCACAATGTTGGACTGTTTTCCTTAATCTTCTTTAAGCGTGAAGGAGTGACCGCACCTAAAGTGCTAGAAAAGAGAGAGCCAATAGTTTCTGTTACACCCTTAAGTTTTTCTGATCTACTGGATATGTTGAGGAATTGAGACAAATTGGGAAGATTATTTACTAAGCAGTCTTTTGTTGTAGAAATGATGGTTCTACCATATTTGTAACAAGGAGTTGAATTCGCAACTTTAGCTATATGGAGAATGATTGTTGAATGTTTCCGACTTACCACAGTTGTTTGATGAACTCGAGTGAGAGAGAGAAAAGAAACTGAGTGAGAGATAAAAGAATCAGTATGCATGAATGACAAGCTAACAGGCTAACTGAATGCTAATGCTCTGCACTAGTGGTTTAGGTTAAAAAGCGAACAATGTCAAATTAGTTTGATAGATAATATCAGAAATACGGTGAGAATTAAGTTATATTTTAGCAGTTTAAACAACAGAGAGTGATTCCAACAGAAAAACTGAGCTGCACAGAGCTACAATAGCAATCACAAAAACATTAAAACATCTTAGTGACCCCACACTTTTGAACAGTAGTACAGTCCCACAAAGCTCTTGATTTCTTGATTTGTCTTTGAAACATTTTTAACACTCTTTTATCTTCTCTCTCTTTCAGGATGAAGACAATAGTAGCAGAGGTAAGTTTAACCGTTCTGTGATCCCCCTTCACTGTGCTTGTTTATTTAAGACTTTTCTCTGAGTCATTGAACATGGCTCTCTTGGACTGACTGAGTTGATTGTAGACTCAAACATCACAAGATCATAGCCATACAAAACATAAAACATAATCACTGCAAGAATAGCCATGTTAAAGATTTTGGTCCAGATCTTTGTTTGGAGAAACCAGATTCACTCTTCATGATAATGGGTCGAAGGTTCTCAGAAATTTAGGTCTATATCTGCTGTGTCTGTCATGGACTTCAGAGTGAGGTGTTATCTTCAGTGGCCTGCGTCTGACCTTGCACCATGTGAATTTCTGGGAATCTTTAATGCTCGTGCCCGGTGCAAGAAAACTTCCAGCTGGCAGTGCAGCATGCTCTCTGGTGGTTGCTCAGCTTTGGGCTGGTGTTTGGTTACTGCAGAGGAGTGTCAATACTGTTTGTGGAGTTACAAATCTTATAAGGTAGTAGAATGAACACAGGTCTATTTTCAGTAGAAAAACTGCAGAATAATGTGTGTGTGTGTGTGTATATATATATATATATATATATATATTAGGGCTGTGTGATATTGAAAAAAAAATGTGATACATGATACCTTGTTAAAAAATGCGATATTCGATATGCGATACGATATTCATTAAAGTGTGAAAAATCTATTTAAATTATATTTTAAAATATTTAAAAATGAAAATTATGTAACCAATTTGTTTAAAATTCTTTCTTGGAAAAGAAAGAATCACTACAACTTCTCTCTTGTTGTAATGTATTGTGAAGCCAGAATTTGTATCCATCAACAGAAAGAGAATAGGGTTGTAAATGTTTGATATTCACAGTGTTAGAGACCCTGGCAAGGTCTCTTCAGATCCGTATGGTTTGTTGGCAGTCTTTCAGTATTAGCCCTAACATCATGCCCTAACCTGGGGTGGTTTCCAATACAATGTTGTAACTCGCTACTTAACTATCATAATATGATGCATCACCGGAGAAATTAACTAGCTAGTTGCTACTGTTTCCTTAAACCATAGTAACATGGTTACATCCCTGTAATTTGAACAATGTTGGTTCAACAATATAGGGCTGTTGTTAATGGCATTAGTGATATTGATTTCAGATTATAGTTTATTTACACAAAACAACAGAAATCATTTTTTTTATATCACGCTTACAATATGTAACTGGCACACTTCCGTAGGCTGTATATGCAGTCAGCAGCATTCAAAATGGCATTGTTTGTTGACACACTAAAATATATAGCTTGAAATGTATATATCAGGGGTTTACAACCATGCTCCTGGAGAGCTACCATCATGCAGATTTCAGCTCCAACCCCAATGAAACACATGTGAACATGTTAATCAATGTGTTCAGGGTTACTTGATAATTACAGGCAGGCGTGTTGAAGAAGGGTTAGAACTGAAGTCTGCAGGATCGTAGCTCTGTAGGAGCTGGGCTGGAGATCCCCGCTGTATATTAAACCTAATGAACGATATAGAATGCACTTCATGTTAGCTTGCTTATTGTGCTCAAGAGCTTGGTCTAGTGTAAGTCCACATGTCCTGCTAACAAGAAAAAATGCTTCTAACCACAGGTAGAAAGTTGTAGTTTCAACCACACATATTTGTAATGCTGTTTGCAAATGTTCGCTGGAACTATGGTTTGGGAAACACAAATCTTTTAACTATGTTAGCAAATACAGAACTTGTACTTGGTTAATGATGCTTTTGGGAATTCATTCCAGGTCATTTACAACACTGTTCCAGAACAGTTTAACCCAAATATCCAGATGTGTGCAGCACAGTTTTTGGAGGACCGTTTCCTGATCCTGGGAGAGTAATGTTAGACTAAAATGCCGGCAGTTCTGACTCACGTAAGTACGTTTTAATTTAAAGGATTTGCCACTGATGATTCATACACGATTTTTGGGCAGTAGAGTAGCACTTGTTGTTTGTCATTTCTCTGATCACAAATGCAGACAGAGTTTTATGTTTACGCGGCGCGATGCAACGCAACGCCTAAAAAGACAGCATAAGTCATTATAATCAGTAATTATGTCCCCACTGGATGCAACAAATGCCTCATTTGTAATGGGTTTTAATGTTTTTGTCTCATCGCTCCGGCCTGGACACGGCATCAACAGTATGTGAGGGGCGTAACATTTCATCTCACGCTTGAGGTATTCGGCCAATCACAACGCATTGGATAGCTGGCCAATCACAGCACACCTCGCTTTTCAGAGCGATGAGCTTTGTAAAAATCGATGCGTTTCAAAAAGGCGGGGCATAGAGGAGAAACAATAATGTACAGTATGTGGAAAATAATGTGTTTTTTAACTTTAAACCACATAAACACATTTCATTACACCAAATACACCAAATAATGTTCTTTTTAGCAGCATCATATGACCCCTTTAACAATCATTTGTTACAACAAAATACTGTATTTAGAATTTTGTGTCATACTGCAAAAAAAAAAGGAACATTTGAGCTTCATTGTAGTGTCTTACATTATCAGAATACCCATAAGACCTTGAATACTTGCGGAGTTCTACATTTTGTAAGCACATTTTGACAAAAGATTGCAATAATTAGGAATGGGTACCGAAACCCGGTATTAAATGGGCCCCGGGGCTAAATTATGAAAGACTGGAGTATCGATAAGCTCTGACGTTAACAGTTTTGCTGTCAGTACTGGAGAGATTAGGAAAACACACACAGCCTGTTATTGCTATATATACATTAACTTGCTATCTCACCAGAGTTGTCAGCTGTTTTTATATGTATTAATATTAATACATTTGTCTGTGATGCATTTTTGCTATTCGCAGCTTCAGCGCGCACAACGTGAAAGCACTGTTTAATTATGAGAGAGAAGTGAACTAAACATTCAAACATCTGCTAACACTTTAGGCCTGTGGCTGTGATATTAAGCTAATTTTATTTTTGATTTTGATTTTGGCTTCTAAGGATTCTAAAAAAAAAAAGATATGAGGTAAAACTATTAACAACTAGCAGCATTTCGTCTAGCGCAACTTCCTTCTCTTAACAGACACACAGGCACATTCGTTGTTGTAAAATGCCATCTTTACTGTTGCTAAATTGCGGGACATGTTTGATAATAAAACGTTGAAAGCACAATAATCCGTGCAAGAGACGCTGTTCCCCAGGCTGAAATGTGTGCATGCACTCCAATACGGACCGCAACTAGACAAGCAAATTACACTTTGGGCTTTGGGTGACAGGTGCATGTCCATGCGATCAAATACACACAAAATATGTCAATATGGCCATCTTGGAGAGTGTTCACTTAAACACAGTTTATGTCTTAAGTGGACGTGAACAGCTGGGAGAAAATCCGATGTGTGTCAATATTGTCTTAAAGTGACAGCAGTGACTGGCGCTTGGGCCATCAATGTTAATCAAACAACAAAATGCGAAGAGAAAATCACTCACAGCTCTCAATCTGAATAACGTTAGCTTTAATAACCATTAATCTATCAATTCATACAGTGGAAACTATGCAGTGTTCATTTACATTAGATTACTTTAGTTGATTTCTTTTGTATGCTATATTACTTACCTGAACAGTAATGTTAGTAGACCTTCATGGAAAATTTAAAGCATTGTTTATTTCATTTGTATCTTTTGTTTTATCAGTTTGTTTTACTTTATCTCTTTATTCATGTTCTTACTGTGTCTTATGTATATAAAACACTAAAAATGCCTTCACACTGATGCATTTACAAATTGATGTTTTATTATTTTTTTATATATAAAGCAATGTTAATTAGTATAATAATCTTATAAATGTAATAATCTTTGATAATAAAACGTTGAAAGCACAATAATCCGTGCAAGAGACGCTGTTCCCCAGGCTGAAATGTGTGCATGCACTCCAATACGGACCGCAACTAGACAAGCAAATTACACTTTGGGCTTTGGGTGACAGGTGCATGTCCATGCGATCAAATACACACAAAATATGTCAATATGGCCATCTTGGAGAGTGTTCACTTAAACACAGTTTATGTCTTAAGTGGACGTGAACAGCTGGGAGAAAATCCGATGTGTGTCAATATTGTCTTAAAGTGACAGCAGTGACTGGCGCTTGGGCCATCAATGTTAATCAAACAACAAAATGCGAAGAGAAAATCACTCACAGCTCTCAATCTGAATAACGTTAGCTTTAATAACCATTAATCTATCAATTCATACAGTGGAAACTATGCAGTGTTCATTTACATTAGATTACTTTAGTTGATTTCTTTTGTATGCTATATTACTTACCTGAACAGTAATGTTAGTAGACCTTCATGGAAAATTTAAAGCATTGTTTATTTCATTTGTATCTTTTGTTTTATCAGTTTGTTTTACTTTATCTCTTTATTCATGTTCTTACTGTGTCTTATGTATATAAAACACTAAAAATGCCTTCACACTGATGCATTTACAAATTGATGTTTTATTATTTTTTTATATATAAAGCAATGTTAATTAGTATAATAATCTTATAAATGTAATAATCTTAATTTGTCTCATTCATATATATATATATATATATATATATATATATATATATAACGATAAGAATACCATTAAAGTACCGGATCGATAAGCAGTATCGGTAAGAGTAGTAATACCGTTAACGATACCCATCCTTAGATTGCATGTTTCCGTAATCTACATTATGGTTTTATCTTTAGCATAGAATGAGTACAGTATCTTACATAATGAACACCAGCAGCCTCTGTATGCCATATTTTGAGCAATAGTGGGTTAAATGCTTCTGAGTTCCATTCTTGGATTAACTGGACAAAACCTGTCAACTTCTCAGTACAGCACCTCATCTTGAGTGTCAAAATGGTCCAAACACATCATAGTTTATGTGTACAAACTCCATCACCTGCTTCCAGCACATTTTGTCTTCCAGAAAATCCATCTGTCCAACTTTAATGTGAATTTTTTTGTGCATATCAAATATTTCCATTCAGTGTAAGTTCTAAAATTGCATAAAAATAGATAGTTGGATGGAAACTGAACAAGTGAATGATTTGCAATATACATTTTATAATGTATTTTACTGTTTGCATGTCTGAAGGATCTCTTTGTCCAGTCCGGTCAAGGCAGTGCCATCTCTCTCTCTCTCTCTCTCTCTCTCTCTCTCTGTTCTTCTGCAGTGTTTGTCAGATTTCTTCTCATTCACATCTGAAACACGTCCTTCATGACAGCAGGAAGATCTTCTCTGGCTTTCATCTGCTGCACATATTCGTCATTTTTACTGCACACACTCACTTACACATGCACATATAATATATTCAACATACTTCCCTTCCATAGAAACCTTTTAGTGTGTAAAGTTCTGCAAACTCACAATTCATTTGTCTGTAATATAGCCTGTATATAATTTTTACAATTTTTTTTCATTATCACAATCAGTTTCTCTCTCAGATGCTGATTGGCTAACTCTGCCTTCCAGCCTTAGGATTCTTTTAACCTTATTGACTTCATCTGAAACTCAATAAAACCAACTTAATGTTTAAATTATCAGATAGCACAAATAAAAAATATCGATAGGCCTACGAATGAAATAAATAGCTTTTTAGTTTTTCCAGGTACACTGTAAAAAAAATTCCATAAAATTTACGGTAAAAAACCGGCAGCTGTGGTTACCGGAATTTTACCGTAAAAAATATGGTAGCAACATTTTAGGTTTTACGGTTTTAACTTAAATAGAACATATATAGAAGGTGCAGAGTGTCATTCACACAAACGTTAAACAGCATCATGGTAACGCACATGAAACTGAAATAATGCAATAAATATTAATTTAACAACATTAGGTGTAACACACAACCCTAATATACAAAACTGATAAG
>NW_015506588.1:97365-111732 GCF_001515645.1 Sinocyclocheilus grahami
GCCTGGGTCTGTGCGACTTCATCTATGGCTTTTCTCTTCCCTTTCACAGACTGATCCATCTCCCATTCTAAGTTACGTCCTTTGGCTGTTTACTGATTTATTTTATTTTTTTCTGCTGATGGCTCGCGCTCGACTTGAGGCAGCGCTGCTTAGACCGATCGGTGTGTGTCATCAAAGTACTGCGAGAGCTATAAGAGCAGGGACGTCTACTTATGCTTTCTCTCGCTCGCTGTACTTTGATGTCATACACCGATCGATCTTCAAGTGGAACACACCTCTTCACTCTCGCGTGTCACGTGACGTGTAATCGCAGCCTCTGCGATTGAAAAATCGCATTTTCTCATATCGTGATATTATCGCAAATGCAATTAATCGTTCAGCCCTAGTTGGAATTCAAGGCCTGCTATAATGTGAATCTGATTAAAGCCAAGTTTTGTTGGTCCTTCATGCCCAAATAAAAAACTAATTCACAGATAAAATAATTCCAGTGTGCTTAATAGTCTGCAGTAATTAAAGGGTTAGTTCACCCAAAAATGAAAATTAGGCTGTGTTTTACTCACCCCCGAGGCATCCTAGGTGTATATGACTTTCTTCTTTCAGACGAATCCAGTCAGAGTTATATAAAAAATTGTCTTTGATCTTTCAAGCTGTTTAATGCCACTCAGCGGGTGTTGCATTGTTTATTTATTATTACGTGTGAACTAACCCTTTAAGACACTAATCACAACCCTTAACAGGCAAATATAAAGGCATATTACAACTGACGGCTGTATAGGGATGTTTTCCAGAAGGACTGTAGAGAATTGATTGGCCTTTCAGTGACAGATTTGGTATAGAGGTTTTCCTGCAGGAAATTGAGCTGCAGAAATTTCTCGTAACCGTTCTTAAATGGTGCATTCCAAAGAATGCTGCGATGGGGGTGTGTAACTTGAGACTCTCTCACAGACACACACACAGATTTATTGTAGTGTTAAGGAAATGCTGCCCATATGTGTAACACACGCCTTCATTTGGCAGCTTGTATTACTCTGCTGAAGGGCAGTAATGCTCTTCAAATCTCAGAGTGTGCACTGAATGGTTGCTAAAGCATTGGTAGATGCACTCTAAGAAAAAAAATGTGCAAAAATTTTACCTTTAGGGGTACAACAGCTTATCACTGGGGCAGTACCCATCAAAACATCTTTGTACCATCTTTACCCCTAAAGCCCCGTTCACACTGCCAGCGACACCCAGCAACATAGCGACATGCTCCCATTCATTTTCAATGGACAGCTGGTGACTTCCAGTGACACGAGTGACAGTGACCGTTGGCGACAGAATGTGGGGGTGTCAAGCGACAAAAGTTAAGAATTGTTTAACTTTATGCAAATGAACAGCGAATTTCGTGAGCGACTACCAATAGGAGTGAAGACTCTGTCAGTGGCGCTCACACGTCACCGTCTCTTTTGCTAGTTGATTTATTACGGCCCATATCAAAAGACCCCAAAAGAGCCTCTGATATTCTGGTTTCTAGGTCCCCTCTAGAAGTCCCTCTCCTTATCTTAGTAATTTGTGCTTTAGCGAACACAAATAATAATATATTTTAAATATTTCACTTGTTTAACCTAGACAGCAAAAATATTAAATGCAAAGTTTTACTGAAGTCTTCTGCTTCTCAGATTTTTCTCCTTAAAAAAAACTCCCAATAGTCTCACACGTGTCTACTTTAGAAGAGATCTCAACAATGACTCCAACATTTGCACAGATTTAGCAATATATAGTACAAGTCTGTAATGCCAAATGGTTCAGATGTAGTTAATAGTTCAAACTGACATGCAGTTCTGTCATCATTTACAGTTTCAAACCTGTATTACTTTTTTATTCTGTGGAACAAAAATAACCATTTTTGTCCATTGTCGATATTGACTTAAAAAAAACATTTTCCAAAATATATTTTTAGAGTGTTCCACAAAAGAAAGGATTGGAACAACATGAAAGTAAGTAAAAGATGACATAATTTAAATTTTTGTGTGAACTGTCCCTTTAAATGACAGATTATTTTGCTTTATGAATTACAACCTGGCACATTTCAGAATGCAACAGTGAGTGAAATCAAGTTCGAGCTTTTGCACTCACTTGAGTTTATTCCAAGTCTAAGAAATACTCTGAGTCATTTCCTCTGGGTATGTCACCAAACAAGACAAACTAGGATGTTTTCTTCCTCTTTCTGCTTCTTATCATTACATAGGACTAAATGTTTCCTCACAGTAATTAGGATGTTTATTTGTCTGACATGTGTGTGGATGGAGATCTGCTCTCCACGTGCAGACAATCAGGGTGGAATGGTTGGAAGTCATCCAATTTGAGCTGTGTATAAACAGCTTTATGAGATCAGCGCGTTTACTGCCTTTAAAATATGTTTGAAAGAATGACACAATGTTTTTGTGTGTTTGTTGTCTTTTGCTTTAATGCTGTAAAGCCCAGAATATATTTCACTTAGTTCCCAGCATCTCTTCCTCCTGAGATGTGTAAGGTGTTGAGCTGAGGAGGGGGAACTCGCATATTAGGGCAAATTTTAACGAAACAGTTTTTTTTGGCGCAAACCCTGCGTCTCATTATAGAATGCACGAAATTCACCCACAAAAAGCTAGCTGTAAACACAATGTCCTATCCAGATGTGACAAGAAAAGTTAATTGTGTATAATAATAGAATTAACTAATAAATGTTAATCAGAATTCAAATCAAACATTTGGTCCTAACCAACCACAAATGCATTGAGCAACACTTCGCTTTGTCTCAGTTATGCTTTAAATTTCTTTGGTGTTGTGCCTGGTAGCCCCACTCACTTTGAAAACTCATTGAACTGGTAGGAAGGCCCCTTTAAGAAAATGTGACTATTTAGTTTCTGCCAATATGTGGGTGCATTAATTTTCCCTTGTGATCAGTTTGTTTGCTCTATTGCACGAATTGCGTTATACCTTAAAACAATGCGGATAAATAAATATCTCATATCTACGGTCACAGTTCATTCGTGGTGAATTCCCCCTATTGTTTTTTGCTTTAAGTCTTTGATACAGTTGAATAAAAAAGTCAACATCTGTTCAAATATTTGTTTTTCTTTTCTGTGAAAATACATGCCAGAGATATTTCATTTCATTTTATTTTCTTGCCAGTGTTTTGGGTGGCGTCCATTAGGACAGTGATGGGAGCAATAGCACAAGCAAATAGAATTCCATACGATTCTTGGAGGACCAGTACGCATTAATTTTCCCTTGTGATCAGTTTGTTTGCTCTATTGCACGAATTGCGTTATACCTTTAAACAATGTGGATAAATAAATATCTCATATCTACGGTCACAGTTCATTCGTGGTGAATTCCCCCTATTGTTTTTTGCTTTAAGTCTTTGATACAGTTGAATAAAGATGCTGTAAAAATAAAAAAAGTCAACATCTGTTCAAATATTTGTTTTTCTTTTCTGTGAAAATACATGCCAGAGATATTTCATTTCATTTTATTTTCTTGCCAGTGTTTTGGGTGGCGTCCATTAGGACAGTGATGGGAGCAATAGCACAAGCAAATAGAATTCCATACGATTCTTGGAGGACCAGTAAAACCCCACCTTATGCACATTGGCCAGACTCATTTTGGATGCGCTCCAGACACGGACTCTTGTGTCTCCGCTGTTTATTACATTAGAGCTGCCTGACTGCAGTAGATATGGAGAATGCTCGTAAATAAGAAAGCTCTGGGTTCCCAAAAAACAATGTGTTTTTGGCTCGGCTGTCACACAAAAGCTTGGCTGCTGTCCTCAACTTTTACTGTGTTCCTGCACCTGATACAGATGAACAGGTCCAGTGTTATGTGCAGTATTGCTTTTAAAAGTAATGCATTTCAATATAGCTTCACTCCCTAAAAAGTAACTAATTGTGTTAATTTGTTACTTTTTATGAAAAGTAATGTTACGTTACTTTTGCATTACTTTTTCTCATCTGGGCTGGGTTTGCTTGGTTGTTTTTAATATAAAAATTTATATTTTTTGCAAATGTAAAAGCGCTTTCAAGACAAAAGTGAAATGAATAAGGCTCAGGCTGAAGGAAATGCAAATCCATGTCTGTAATGTAAAGGGTGCAGCTCTAACTTTTCAGCTCTGGTGCAATAGGACACCGGAGAAGAAAGTTCAGTGCTCTCGTGTTCCGGTCTCCATAGAAATCCATATTAAAACATGTTTAACTAAATATAAAAATGTGTGCAGGGTTAAGCTATGCTGTTGTTGGCTGCCACAGTAACAGCAATAAGCTTAAGGAATTCCTGTAAAATACTTTGCGTACCAGCAAATCTGTCCATATCTGGCGCTGTTTGCCTTGCATAAATGATGACAAAAGTAAACGAGCATGGCTTGCACTGCTAAAGTTAAAAAACTGTGTATGAAATAATAATGAAAATAATGTGTGCTCCTATCATTTTGTGGACAAAACGTGTGCATGTATATATGTATATATGTATATATATGTATATATATGTGTGTATATATATATATATATATATATATATATATATATATATATATATATATATATATATATATATATATAGCAGCTCTAACTTTTCAGCTCTGGTGCAATAGGACACCGGAGAAGAAAGTTCAGTGCTCTCGTGTTCCGGTCTCCATAGAAATCCATATTAAAACATGTTTAACTAAATATAAAAATGTGTGCAGGGTTAAGCTATGCTGTTGTTGGCTGCCACAGTAACAGCAATAAGCTTAAGGAATTCCTGTAAAATACTTTGCGTACCAGCAAATCTGTCCATATCTGGCGCTGTTTGCCTTGCATAAATGATGACAAAAGTAAACGAGCATGGCTTGCACTGCTAAAGTTAAAAAACTGTGTATGAAATAATAATGAAAATAATGTGTGCTCCTATCATTTTGTGGACAAAACTTCGCCCCGATTAGGAGCTGTATATATATGCTCTCATCTGTTTTCAATGCAGCTAACCTCATTGTGACACTGTTATCGGTTTGGAAAATATGTTAATTTGACTAGAAACACCAAAGACCTACATATATATATATATATACATACATACACACATATATATATACACCTATAGGTCTATCATCATGCTCTCCAGATATTGATATTGCCATTGTCAAAACTCTGGTTGACCAAGGTCACTGCAGTGATTTCGGTGTTGGACTGATTGATGCATTACCGACATGTTTTGTGGTGTGTTCAATAGAGGTGGCAGCTTGTGCAGCTTTTTATTGAAATGTATGGTGTGTGATATGTGGTTTCTAGGCAACATACAAGGTGACTGACAGCTCAGAATGATGATGGGTAAGAACACACAGTGATCCTTTGGTGTTTATACTGTATTTTAAATCAAATGACTTGCCATTTAGAGCATATTAGAAACAGATATGAGGACGTCTTGTTATTAATTTGAGAAATTAAATGAGGAAATGTTACATTTTTGAGTTGTTTCCATTTCTTTTAAATTCATGGATCATCAGGGTTTTCTCAGCACTGTCATAATACTATCTTGCACAGTATATTCCTGCGGTTTTCTGTTCACGAGAGTCAGATAAGTGATGGCCTTTCATGTCTTTTACACTTGTGCTGCATACCAAGTCCAGTTCCTTAATTATTCCCTTTCTCCCTCCATTGGAATTTGGCCCTGCTGTGTAATGTTGAGGGGAATCAAGGGAATGGGCGTCCTCCCAACCGCTGCCAAACAACATTATCCAACACAAAACAACAGGAGGGCCAGCTGTGCACGAGAGACTTTAGCCAAAATAACACACACAGAGACGGAAAAAAGACGGAGGAAAGATTAGGTCAAATAGAGAAGAGTGGAAAATACTAGAGTAAAGATTATAGAGCAGAGTTTGGCAGAGCTCTTTGTATCAACCAGAGAATACATTATGAATTTGTGCAGTCAGCCAATCAGATTTGGCTTTTTTAGGCTCTTTCACTGACTGTCTCAGGCTAAAAGCTTTTTGAAAGACATCACTTATGCTCACATACTGCATTTATTTGATGATAAATGCAGTAAAAACAGTAATATTGTGAAATATTAATACAATCTAAAATGTTCTATTTTAATATATTTTAAAATGCAATTTATTCCTGTGATGGCAAAGCTGAATTTTCAGCAGCCATGCATTCAGTATCACATGATTTCTTAGAAATCATTTGCATATGCTGATTTGGTGCTTAAGAAACATTACCATTACACTACCATTACAAACTTTTTTTATATAAAACAAAAAAGAAAGTAATATTTTTTATTTAGCAAGGACCCATTAAAATGTTTAAAGTGATAGAATTGATTAATTTAAATTCACGTTTAATTTTACAAAAGTTTTTTTTTTTTTTTTTAAATGCTGACATTCATCAAATATTTCTGAAAAAAGTATCAACGCTTCCACAAAAATATTAAGCAGCAAAAACATTGATTTTAAATATTTTAAAATGCAAGTTATTCCTGTGATGGCAAAGCTGAATTTTCAGCAGCCATGCATTCAGTATCACATGATTTCTTAGAAATCATTTGCATATGCTGATTTGGTGCTTAAGAAACATTTCTTATAATTATCAGTTGTTAACCACCATACACTACCATTACAAACTTTTTTTATATAAAACAAAAAAGAAAGTAATATTTTTTATTTAGCAAGGACCCATTAAAATGTTTAAAGTGATAGAATTGATTAATTTAAATTCACGTTTAATTTTACAAAAGTTTTTTTTTTTTTTTTTAAATGCTGACATTCATCAAATATTTCTGAAAAAAGTATCAACGCTTCCACAAAAATATTAAGCAGCAAAAACATTGATTTTAAAACGTAGTTTTTAACATTGATAATAGGAACAGTGTTTTTAATTCGTAAAAATATTTTACAATATTGCTGTTTTTACTGTATTTTTTTATCAAAAAAATGCAGCCTTGGTGAGCATAGGAGACTTATTTGAAAAACATAAAAAATATCCTAATTATTCCAAACGTTTGAATGATAATGTGAAGCATATTATTGAGTTTTCGAACAAAATCTGGTCAAAACACCTGCTTTAAATGTATTTTTACACCAGATGAATAAATGAAGAATGAAGAAACTTCACTGAATATATCGGGGATTTTAGATGGTAGAGAAGAATAAGATATGCTTGTGTAAATCAAGTGGTTCAGGCAGTTACCACAGAGCCTGGTTTTGGGTTGAACTCATTTGCCCCACAAACCCTAAAGCACTGTATACCTGACTGCCTGACACTGGTTCCACACGAACAGTTTGAGGTGCAGGTGCAGATTGCCTACAGCAGAACAGTTCTTGATTTCTCACAATAAGTCATATAGTGTGTTGACACTGGCTGGGTTTTGAGGGTGAGTGCAGTTCAAGCTGAAAACATCAGTCATTTATTTTATATACCTCACGCTGAAAGAAGAAAGAGCCCTGGAGAAGAGAACACTGGGATATGAACTAAGCTGGGGATTTTAGTTTTATACTGCAAGCTAGTGAGAAGCAAACTGTCCAGTAAAAGCTGTGTGTTTGTTGTGGAAGCATTGTTCTTTATTCACAAGCCCATACACACTCACATAGACTAACAAAAGAGATTTCAGACGCTGGGGGGTTACACAAACCTGTCCACACAAAGCCGGGGGTTTTTTTCAGCGTGCCCTCCTCTGCCCTCTATTGATGTGTTGAAGAAAAGCCAGTTTGAATGAGTCACCCGAGGGCCAGCTGGCACACCAGCCAGTGTGAAACATCTCACATGTGGACACATTCAGATCAGAATAGAGTTATAGCTGTTAGTTTCTCAGCTCTAAAAATATGCTTTAAACTGTTCTGAAACTGCAGATTGTCATCATTTATTCACCTTCATGTTATCGATTTTTCTTTTTTCTGTGAAGTACTGTACAAAGGAGCATGTTGAATATTCATGCTGTGCTTCACATTAAAAGTAAAATATACACTGATTAAAAAAACTAACAAAAGTAACCCAGCATTCTTCAGTCTTCCACCTTCAGTATTTACATCTATATGAGGCTAGACCTAGATATATCAGTCCTTTTGAAATCCGTATACAATCCCATTTGGAAAACTTGGATATTAATATGAATATCATAACATCAACACATTTGAGCCCTATATCGCCTTGGGATATATATTTAAAAAAAATGTAATATGATGCACATGGCTCAGTATAAAAACAATCTAAATCATTTGAATGTTTATCAGGAGGGATTCTTGAATATAAGATGCAGCTTACCATCTCATGTGCCAGTGTACACAGATGGATCAAAGTCAGATGTACCTGCCGCATTAGAGATTGGGTCAAAACGTTTTGGCAAGAGCATCCATGGACAAAGTTCAATTTTCACAGCTGAAGATTATGCATTTATGTTAGCTATAGAACCAATAGAAAAGGAACGGCAACATCATTTCTTAATTTGCACAGATTCTATGTCCTGCCTATAAGCACTTGAGTCTTTTAAACTGAACACCTTACAATTATTAGTATACTATAGTAGTATAGCTACAGGTTGTATATACAAGATGTTGAATCGGACATTCAAGACTCACTCGTTCATATTTATTGAAAGGAGAAGAGAAACCAGTTTGTGACTGGTTTCAGAATTTTTTGAGTGTAAAACATTGTAATAGAATGTCCGATTTTAAATTATTTTAGACAATGATATTATTCAGAAACTAGATAATAAAAAGTTTGTCAAGACAAACTTTGAGGTTGGCTTGGAAAGCCTAGCCTGAAAGGTTAAAGCAATTGTAAAAGCTTGAAGTTTGAAAATGTAGATAGATGTTAATGGCATGTTTCTAGCACAATGCTAGTATGTTTTAACATGATTAGCATGTTACTAGCATGTTTCTAATGTGATTAGCATGTTGTTAATCATGTTTCTAGCATGATTAGCATGTTGCTAACATAATCAGCATGTAGTTATTGTATTGCTAACATGTTTTTAGAATGATTAGCATGCAGCTGATATGGCGTTAAAACCTAAATAAATAAATATACACTGATCAGCCACAACATTAAAACCACTGACAGGTGATGTGAATAACATTGATTATATCGTTACAATGGCACCTATCAAAAGGTGGGATATATTAGGCAGCAAGTGAACAGTAAGCTCTTGAATGTCATGTGTTGGAAGCTGGACAAATGGGCAAGCAAAAAGATGAGTGACTTTAACAAGGGCTAAATAGTGATGGCTACTAGACTTCAGTCAGAGCATCTCCAAAATGGCAAGTCATGTGGGGTGTTCCCCATATTTATTGGTTATTACCTATTTACCAAGTGGTGCAAGGAAGGACAGTCGGTGAACCAGCGTCTGGGTCATGGGCATCCAAGGCTCATTGATGCACATAGGGAGTGAAGGCAAGCCCGTCATGTCCGTTCACACAGAAGAGCTACTGTAGCTCAAATTGCTGAAAAACTTAATGCTGGACATGGTGAGAAAGGTGTCAGAACACACAGTGCATCACAGCTTACTGCATATGGGGCTGTATAGCATCAAATAGGTCAGAGGGCCCATGATGACCCCTGTAACCAAAGAAAGCGTCTGCATTGGACATGTGAGTGTCATACTTGGACAATGGAACAATGGAAGAAGGTTGCCTGGTCTGTTAAACCTATAAGCACTTGAGTCTTTTAAACTGAACACCTTACAATTATTAGTATACTATAGTAGTATAGCTACAGGTTGTATATACAAGATGTTGAATCGGACATTCAAGACTCACTCGTTCATATTTATTGAAAGTAGAAGAGAAACCAGTTTGTGACTGGTTTAAGAATTTTTTGAGTGTAAAACATTGTAATAGAATGTCCGATTTTAAATTATTTTAGACAAGGATATTATTCAGAAACTAGATAATAAAAAGTTTGTCAAGACAAACTTTGAGGTTGGCTTGGAAAGCCTAGCCTGAAAGGTTAAAGCAATTGTAAAAGCTTGAAGTTTGAAAATGTAGATAGATGTTAATATGCATGTTTCTAGCACGATGCTAGTATGTTTTAACATGATTAGCATGTTACTAGCATGTTTCTAATGTGATTAGCATGTTGTTAATCATGTTTCTAGCATGATTAGCATGTTGCTAACATAATCAGCATGTAGTTATTGTATTGCTAACATGTTTTTAGAATGATTAGCATGCAGCTGATATGGCGTTAAAACCTAAATAAATAAATATACACTGATCAGCCACAACATTAAAACCACTGACAGGTGATGTGAATAACATTGATTATATCGTTACAATGGCACCTATCAAAAGGTGGGATATATTAGGCAGCAAGTGAACAGTAAGCTCTTGAATGTCATGTGTTGGAAGCTGGACAAATGGGCAAGCAAAAAGATGAGTGACTTTAACAAGGGCTAAATAGTGATGGCTATTAGACTTCAGTCAGAGCATCTCCAAAATGGCAAGTCATGTGGGGTGTTCCCCATATTTATTGGTTATTACCTATTTACCAAGTGGTGCAAGGAAGGACAGTCGGTGAACCAGCGTCTGGGTCATGGGCATCCAAGGCTCATTGATGCACATAGGGAGTGAAGGCAAGCCCGTCATGTCCGTTCACACAGAAGAGCTACTGTAGCTCAAATTGCTGAAAAACTTAATGCTGGACATGGTGAGAAAGGTGTCAGAACACACAGTGCATCACAGCTTACTGCATATGGGGCTGTATAGCATCAAATAGGTCAGAGGGCCCATGATGACCCCTGTAACCAAAGAAAGCGTCTGCATTGGACATGTGAGTGTCATACTTGGACAATGGAACAATGGAAGAAGGTTGCCTGGTCTGTTAAATCACATTTTCTTTTAGATCAGGTGGATGGTGCGCATGCATCATTTGCATGGGCAAGAGATGGCAGCAGGATGCATGGGTAGAAGGCAGGCCAGCAGAGGCTGTGTTATGTCTTGGCCAATGTTCTGCTGGGAAATGTTGGGTCCTGGCATTCATGTGGATGCTACTTTGGCACGTGCCACCTACCTAAAGATGCCGACCACATACACCCCTTCATGTCAGTGGTGTTCCCTGAGAGCAGTGGCCTCTTTCAGCTGAATAATGCACCCTGCCACACTGCAAAATTTGTTCATAAGTGGTTTGAGGAACATGACAAAGTCTTCAAGGTGTTGGCTTGGCCTCCAAATTCCCCAGAACATCTATGGGATGTTCTGGACCAACAAATCTGATACACAGTGGCCCCACTTTGCAATTTGCAGGACTTCGAGTATCTGTCTCAGTGCCAGATACTACAGGACACGTTCAGATGTCGTGTGGAGTCCATCTCTTAACATATCAGAACTGTTTTTGCAGCACAAAGGGGACTTACATGATATTAAGAATGTGGTTTTAATGTTGTGGCTGATCAGTGTACAACTCATGCTCTATATTCTAAGTCTTCTGAAGCATTGCAGATTTAAGTACCTTTGAAATGAAAATTACCACAGATATTGTGATTGACATCGACAGCCCATTAGTCGATGGCTGTAATAGTATAACTGTATCAGTGGGACATCCTTTAGAGCATTTGATTATTTTCACCTCTCAATAAATCCATTAAAAATTCAGTCTTGGCAGCCTGATTCAATAGATGAGGATGAGCCATATCATATTATCCATAGCTTCTCACGTGATGCCAATACTAATCAGATTTAACTACAATTCAAATGTAGTGGTATTAAATATTAACCTCCTGGTCTGGTACTGAGCCGCTATATTGATAGTATCCAATTACTCTAAAACCATCCGTTCAGTACTGGATAAACCAGGGGTGCTTGAAATAATAATAATAATAGTAAAATGAAAATGGCAACTGATTGAGAAAAGATGTTCATACCATATACCACAACTTCTTTACTCTACTCTACTTAAATAACTGTGCTGCTTACAAGTGCACATTCAATAAAATTAAGCACACTTTTTCACAAGGAGACACCAACTTCCAGACTCCTACTGCAAGTCAAACTACATGCTATTTTAGCTATAGTATTTATTATTTTAAGTTAAATACCATTAGTTGCAATATATGGACTTGGAATCACAATTTGCTCATAAAAGCCAGAGGAAACTGCTTTTTGGTTCCTCTGTAGAGCTGCTTTGTTATACTACTTGTAACTACTGATTCCTGAAACCTGAATTTTGTGACGCTCGCACTGAATTTTCTGTAAAGCGGCTTTAAAGCAATATTTAATTGTAAATAAAATTGACTTGACAGTCAAACATCCATTTTGTCTCTTAGTTTTTCATACCATGACATGAAGTCGGAAACTAATGCATGTACATTACAAACACCCAGATGTATGTCAGAAACCAGAGTGTGCTGCTCAGTATGTAATTTGGTCTGTGATGTATTAAATCATTCAGTACATAGTGAAAATGTTCTGCAATACCTCATCTGCCTGTAGAGGGAGCCTGACACCACACATCAGTGTAACACAGCTCCAAATACTGCATTTCTATGTCTATATGTCAGTGCAAGCATTTGCAAGACTTATCTGTTTACATCAGTGATTTTGTGTGTTTAGTGGGTGTGTGTTTTCTGCAGTGCACTTTTCTGTGCTGGTGTGGCTTTGATTTTTCTGGTCCCAGACAACTGTACATGTAGGCCAGTCATAATCTGCCATAATAGGATTCTGCAGAACTTGAACAGCGAACAAAGACATTGGCATTTGTCTCCTGCCCCTTAAGTGTTTGCTTATTAAATAATTTGGTTAGTCAGCTCTGTTTAAACATTCCACATAATTCTACAGATTTTCCTTAAGCACAGAAAATGATGAAAACGTGCAGATAATTGGCCTACAGTGTCTGATAATTCAATATTTGGCTCATGGCAGTTGTCCCAAAGATGATGCATTTTGCAAAGGCTTTGTTATGCAGTTTCTGTGCATTGTGGAGTATGATTCCTCTTCTTTTTTTTCTTTTTTTTACTAGTAGACAAAATGTGTAAAAACGTAGTGGATGAGTTAGCAGGTCAGATATGGCATGCAGCATTTAATATGGCATACTATTCAGTGCAATTTGTCATGATGTGGATAGCCAGTCAGATCTATGCATTATATAAAAGGTTATATTTGTTTCAGACAGCACACATACTTTCCCTCGGTGTATCCCTGCAGGCATGCGGTTGTCAGCATGATCTAACCCTGTCAAATATGTGCAAACACACTCTCACGCGTAAGCATGCTCATATCTTACACTTTACTCAGATCAGAGTATGAAAGATTGCCACAGAAGATTCACTGAGCTTGACTAGAGTACAGTAGATTAACACGTGCTGTCTCATCATGCGATATCAGTCTGAAAAGTCGTGTAAGACATTAACTTTGACATTTTTGGAAATGCAAATGAAAAAGAGATTGATAGATTTGCTATTCCTTTCCAATGTATGACAACATGAAAAATCATGGAAGCGTCCTGCTTATTTTGTATGTTTTTTATTATTGTTGTTTTGTAATCAGACTCTTGAATAACTCTTGCTCTGTGTCTCTTGTCATCAGGGAAAACACGGAACAGACTGGAGCCGATGGACACCATCTTTGTCAAGCAGGTGAAAGAGGGCGGCCCTGCGCACGGAGCTGGACTCTGCACAGGTACAGACACAGAATACACAGGGCTGGAGACATGTTTTTAATGTGTATGCTCGTCATTGGTTATTCATAATTGGGGTATTAAGACACTAACATGTAGCAGACACTCAGTAAGCGGAAAATGCTTGTCCTTCCTCCATATCGTTCTGATTGGTTCATTGTAGGCCTGTCATGGTATCAGATTGTCACTAGATGATATCATGGGTAAAATAATTCACAATAATGATATTATCACAATATCTATAGACATGTATGGGGGAAAAATAAATCATTCAAATTAATCTTTAGCTTTGTTTTATTTTGTGTTTTCTCTTTTTTGAATTGCACTCAAAACATGACTTTAAAGGGGTCCCATTATGCTCTTTTTACAAAGTCTTGATTTTGTTTTGGGGGTGTACTAGAACATGCTCTCATGCTTGGTGGTTCGAAAAACGCATTATTTTTCACATAATTTACATTATTAAAATACCTTTCTCCCCAGCCTGGCACAAACGGCTCGATTAGTTCCGGCTTTGATGAAGGTCTGCCTTCCGAAAAAACTAAATGTGTTGTGATTGGTTAGCAGTCCCAGTGCGTTGTGATTGGCGAACAGCTTAGACGGTGTTTCAGTACTGCCACGCCCCCTTGCTCCATCTTTCAACAAAAGCTTTTGGGAATTCGGCACTTCTCACTCGTGATGTGGAAGCTGTCTTCAGTAAAATGCGCAGCACACAATAGCAAATTGGGGTTATAATGCTCAGGAACAGAGTTGAAAAATAAATTGCAACCAC
>NW_015506588.1:112016-117482 GCF_001515645.1 Sinocyclocheilus grahami
CGGTAATGTCCACTTCGCAGGGCACTTACAGTCAATATAACAAACGTATGAAGCAATAAGAGAAACATACAAAATGTGCAGAGCGGGGGTACGCGAGGACGGGAATTGAGAACCGCTGTTCTAGACATGCAAAACATTTGACGCTACAGCACAGCAGCTCTTCTTCTTGGTTTTCTCTGATGCACTAACTCTGCAGAAGCACTTCTTCTTTGTCGTCTCGCCTCATGCACTCACTCAACTAAGCGTTCTAACCACGACCACGACCTCGCCCCTCCCCACCCCCCAACCATTCGAATTTCTGTAGGCGGGAATTCTTTGTAATGAAATTCTAATGAGCCGCTTTGTGATATCACAAAGCCCAGAAAACAAACGCTGTAGTCCAAACGAGCCGTTTGCTGTAGTTCTTGAAAATGGATTTTTAAAAAACTAAATATCTCCCTTTGGAGTGGACTTTGAGATTTGTAACTTTCTAGATCTTTTTAATGCCCAAACATACACACTACACACTGACTAAAATAAAAAATGAAAAAGCATAATAGGACCCCTTTAAGGAAGCGTTACCAAAAATGTTACAAAAGCGTACATAAACTTCCTGCAGACTGGGGTGTCTGATACCCCATGTTTTTGTATGGAATCCAAAAAAATCTCACACGGACAAGATAATTTTTTCGAGTGTTGAAAGCGAGTGTCTTTTTTCATCCATCATCTCATCCAGCACGATTTTGTGTGGCAGTATTGGAATGTCAACCAGACTGGCACTGCATTATTGGTAGAACTTTGTCATAAGCAGCTGAGATATTACATAAGTGTGATCAGTCTGAACCTGCAAAAAACACTGTGGAGCTATTACTACTTTCTTGGCATTATCAGAAAGACTTTTGGGAGGCTCTGTAACATATGTTCCCACATTTATTCACAATCTCTTGCTGCTGGCCTGGTCTTCCTGTGAATCTCAACTTCAGCACACATCAGTCAATGCATTTTTTTACCTTTATTTGTATAGTGCTTTATACAATACTGATTGCGTCAAAGCAGCTCTACAGTGTCAAACAGGAAAATAGATTGTCAATAATGCAAGAGGACAATAACGGAGTCATTTTTCCAGCTAAAGTTAGTTCATTGATGATTCAGTTCAGCTCTCTTCCAAAAGTGTCTGTGCATGCAATCAGTCAATCATCCCCAACTAGCCAAAGGTGACAGTAGCAAGGAACCAAAACTCCATCTGTGACAGAATTGGAGATAAAACCTTGGGAGAAACCAGGCTCAGTCAGGGGGCCAGTTCTCCTCTGGCCAGACGAAACCAGCATGGCGTGGTTTAATTCCAGGCTGCAACCCAGGTCAGATTGAGCAGAGCACTTGTCTGGTACCCATGGTCTTGTGACGAGGTCTTCACAGGGGATCTGTCTGTAGGATTCGTCTAGTTGACATGGTCTCCGCTGACATTCAGGGCTGTAGAGGTCATCTCTAGGTTCTGATCCACCATCTGGACTGGATACAGACTGAACCTGTGTGGCTACGGTGACTTCGGAATAAGAATGAAAGAGACCAATATTAGCGTAGATGCCATTCTTCTTATGATGTAGCAAGTACATCGGATGTTATGGGAAGTGTTCCCGGTTCCGGTTGACCTAATTAATGCAACCTAACAATCCTTTAACGGATCTGAATTATAGAAATTAGATATTATGTGTATGCCAGGTTAAAGAGATGGGTTTTAATCTAGATTTAAAGAGTGGCAGAGTGTGTCTGCCTCCCGAACAACGCTAGGTAGATTGTTCCAGGGTTTTGGTGCTAAATAGGAAAAGGATATGCTGCCCGCAGTTGATTTTGATATTCTAGGTATTATCAAATGGCCAGAGCTATGAGATCACAGCAGACGTGAAGGACAATGCATCTGAACATACTTACTCCAAGGTTCTGAGTTTAAAATCTTTGATTATTCTTCCCACAGAATCATGTGGATCATCAGTTTCTCAAAGAATCATTAAAGAGCTTACAAGCCTGTGTATAGATTTCAAAACACATATCATAAAACATATATTAACATAACTGAACTACAGCATCTGGTTCTCTTCCTGTTTCTCTTTCCTACAGGGGATCGCATTGTAAAAGTCAATGGAGAAAGCATCATTGGAAAGACATATTCACAAGTAATTGCCCTTATCCAGAACAGGTAATGTTGCAACTTGTGTTGTCTGATCCAGCCCCTAAGGGGTGGTGTAGCCTTCATGGTTAAAGATCTGCTCTTGTAACTAGTTGTAGTTTTTGATTTTAAACTAAATTTGACCTAAACCAGGAATACTTGCTGCTCTGTAGCCATATGCCCCTATTTCCCTTATTTTGTGGGTTGATTATCTGTTCCTGCTAAGTCTTGATCTAGATAAATCTCTTAATCCTTGAGGAAGTTTAATGAATATGCTGTTTATTGCGTAATTTTAGTTGGAATTAACAGGTAGCAGTCCTTCCTTTTTCTTGAAATTACCTAAAAGCACTGTTATCATGACTGTAGTCATGACTTCATCTGTAATATTATGTTTTACCCTTTCAAAACTTTTCTTTGCAGTGATACATCTCTGGAGCTCTGCGTGATGCCAAAAGATGAAGACATTTTACAGCTGGTAGGTTTGATTTCGATTTCTTGCGCAAAAAGATTAATTCCTCTTCAGGCTTTCATATTAGCTGGTTAACCTTGGTCATTTAAACTGAATTCTTTGAGGAAATTCAAGTTCCCTCATCTGCCCTCTTGTTTTTAATGTTTTGGACAGTAACGTATGTTCAGGTATTCAATGCTGAATGAGTGGTGTGTGTGTGTGTGTGTGTCATGATCAAAAGACTTTTGACATTTCATTGAAAATTAAATTACTCAAGTAAAATAACTGTGGGAAGGTGAGCAGACCAGTGGAAACAAACAGCACCAGTTTGTGTGTGAAGATGCTTTCCCAGCCAGAGTTCAGTGATCCAGCGGAGCAGAGAAGCGTGATGGCGCCTGTTTGTGTGTGTATGTGTGTGTGTTTATTTTGAATTCAGCTATAATGAGGTTTTCCTCAGAACTAGGGGCATAATGCCACCCTCATATCTGAGCACATTCCAGATGGAGCTCCACATCTCAGGCTGTCACATGCCAACCACATAAACTGAAACTCCACTATGGAGCCCTCGGGCACTTTCTGACTTGACAGTCCATCCAGGGCTGAATTTAAGACTTACATAGGAATGGCACTCATGCTTGTTATTTCAGCTAACAGGAAGTGGTTCTCTATGACAACAAGCTCTCTATGACACCTCTGATATGATATCAATCTCTGATTCTAGCAGAGATTGATGTCATATCACATCACACAGACATTTATTTATTTATTTTACTCTTTGAGGTATTATTTCTATTGCTTTCAGGTATTGTTTTGTTACTTTTTTGTGAATTAAAAAAAAGCAATCAGGACAGAGAGTAAGAACATATTAAAAGTTTATCGACCCTCATAATCTTTATTTTTGACCTATTTTATTTATTTAGACATTTTCATCAATCAGTGTTTCAAAACCTGGTAACTTTTTTTTTTAGATATGCAATTTATGTTTTAACTTAGAAGTGTAGATCGTTGCTGAGGATTTTACCAAAAGTTGCATATTTGCTTATTTAAATTATGAATAGAAGTTGTGACCATTTTTCGATCACTGACTTACAGTAGTCAGAGATGGCTTTTCTTTTTGTCTTCCCTCGTGTAGACTGACTGTTGCCTGCAGCTCAGTGTCTGTTGCTTCCATGCTGTTGAACCCATGAATATTAATAACTGTTTGCATTCAGCCAAGGTGATTTGCTGAAATTAAAACACGGAGAGTGGATTTATCACTTGTGTGTTAGACCCACCCACTGCTGAAGCAACCAGCTAGAGAACTTCTGTTTCATCTAAAGTCTTTGTTTTACGTGACGGCTCAAATTATTTTCCTTATACCATCTGTGATTAAGCAAAAAAAACAAGAAACAAAAAAATGTAAAGTAACTAAAGTGTTCAGTAATTTCTAAAAGTCAGGACAGTGCTACGCCACTGGAATTTTTTTTATTGACCTTATTTCTGTGCATTCCTGGATTGCCTTATCTGTGAAGCAAAAAAAAAAAAAAAAAAAAAAAATCTTACAAAGCAGCATAAGTTATTTGAATGATTATGACTACGAGTACTTTTTACACATAACCTGTATGTAAAATGTATTAAATTTAGGGCAAAAGCTGTAATCTAACATTGCTTTATGACAATGCTGATGAAAAACAAACATTAGCAGTTAGTTATGTATAAAGAATGGATGTAGGCAGAGTAGGGGCAGATATAAGGATTAAATTACCATGTGTGTTTAAGAAGAATATACTGTATGTAATCGAAAGGGCAACAAGTACAGCATGCAAAACAGTCAGCTGATCAGATCCAAAGCAGCACTTTGCAAAGCGCATGTTTTGACTGTGAAACACTGCAGCATCTTGAAACAAACAGGTAAAGGACAAACAAAGATGAAAGGTAAAAAATGCATAACACCAAGGCAGGTATAGATTTAAAAGTACAGTATGTCCATCCATTTTTTTACTTATTTGTAGGTCAAATTCATTCTCTGATCTTTTTTCCTTTGCACTGCTTTGGCTACGTTTTAAATCCACTTTGCCAGATAACGCGTACTTTGTCAAAAATATCAGACAATGTGTTTTACTTGTATTTTCACAACTTATTTTGTATGAGAAAATATAATTTTTAGCAGGTTTTTATTATTTATTAATTTATTTTTGGATTCATGGAGTGAAATCCAATGTGGAAGTGGTCACAGAAGGCACATCTGAGACCCATATTACCACCCGGTGTAGACAGCAATAAGTCTTAGCTGAGCACTTGTAATTGGACCACCTGAAGTGGATCTTAATATCAGGTATAAATGGGTCCAAAGAGCATACAAACAACAGAGAAAAATAACTAATTGAAACTGCCATCCGAAAAGACAGGGACTGTGCAGTCACTGTGTGGTTGGAAAGGAGCCACACTAGGCAAGATAGGCATAAGCTTGTGTGTGTGTGTGTGTGTGTGTGTGTGTGTGTGTGTGTGTGTGTGTGTGTGTGTGTGTGTGTGTGTGTGTGTGTGCAAGCTTTACCAGGTCCAGAGACCATGTCACTTCATCTCCAACTGGGGCAGCACAATCACAAAACAAGCCCAATAGAACTGCAGAGTCCACTGGATTTTCCAACCTTACCCCCAGAACTGCACAGACTTGCGTAGACACAAAGCCTTTATCGTCCCACAGACATACCCTAACCACAACAGCAGAAACCTTCCCCTCAGCCACCTCTCCCACCCCTTACACACCCTCCCCTCCACCTGCCACCCCCTCCCCCTGCTCTCCCCACCAGAACATTGACTGGAGGAACTACACCACCTACAAGGAATACATTGACAACAAACGGATTTACATGTACGGCTCCCGGCCTATTCACGA
>NW_015506588.1:119897-140788 GCF_001515645.1 Sinocyclocheilus grahami
GCCCTCACGGGGCTTTTCTGGATCACAGCTGAGACGGAGGAGCGCCTCACATGATCGGAGTTATCAGGTATCCAGTGTGCTGCCGCTGCGTAGCGCCTCTCAGGAGAGGCTTGGTGGTGCCGATCGGGCTTCTCTAGCACAGAATTGGCCTCGTAGTGCTTCCCAGGATGCCCTCCCATCAGCCCCCATAGGTATCCCGAAACCCAGAGCGTATTCTTGCAGCTACCTGAGCAGACAGAATGAGAATGCCACATTCATTTTGGACAGGCAGGCATGCTGCAGAACTGCGACAGATGAGTGGCTACTCGTGCACAGAGGGGACGAGGCAAGAGCAAGCAGACATGCTTCTTCCTTACGGATGGCGCCTCACAGAACACAGGGTGTATTTAATGCAGACAGACGAGGGGGTAGTTACCCAGGGTTGCCCATCACCCCTCTCTTTAGTAGAGGTACAGATTATTTGCTCACTTCCAGAGCTGAAAGCCTGGGTAATACCTCTGCACCCTCCATAATCAGACCCTCACTGCTACCTGCGAAAAATTATGTCTCAGACCCTTCTACTGCTGCTGCTTCTTATATAGCTTCTGCCCTGGCCTCAATACAATGCCACATCATTGGTAGCTCCAGCACATGCCCCATCAAAGACCAAAGAACACCTCTCACTGCCAACCACATGCCCCACAATGCAAAGCAGTTACAGCCCAGGGGGCGGGCTGACAGCCTTCAGGAGCCTATCAGAGAGGTAGCTCATGGAGGTCGTTCTTCTTCTTGTTCTGCCGCCTCTAAACCCCATAGAACAAAGCAGGGTGGATCCAAGCCCATATTAACCAGTAACGGAACAGTTCCTCAGCAACCTAGGTACACAGAACCACAAACCCACGCCAACGAGAAGACGGTGGAGGGTATTGAGGGCCAAGATGCCACTGTAGTTGTGGTTCGGAGGGAAAAGAAGTCTGGATCTCAACCTATCCGCCACCCTTCCTACATCATGGCAGTGAACGAGATGGAAAGAGGGGCTGAACCACCTGCAGACTCCAACACATGCTGGCTGCCCAACAATACCAGACAAGAAATGCACATGAGGAAGCAAGGAGACCAGTGTAAAACCTCCTTCTCAAGCAACCTTGATGACTCCCTGGACTCCATTCCCTTCATTGGTGAGAGTTCTTTCAGCTAGATAACTATGGATGATGTTGCTATAGCAACTGTTCAGTCTACACTAAAGGGAGATGAGTTTTGATAACATTATCAGGCATATATATATATATATATATATATATATATATATATATATGTGTGTGTGTGTGTGTGTGTGTGTGTCTATGTGTGTGTGTGTGTGTGTGTGTGCGTGTTTGATTTTTACCTTAGTTAAAAAAATTATTTTGTCCTGTAGCAGAAGTGGCACATGCAAAACTATGGTCATGGATTTGATTCAGAGAAAATGCGTGAAATGATAAAATGTACACACTGTACAAGTCTCTGGATAAAAGCATTCCAAATTCAGAAAAGTATATTTTGTATATACATAAATGTGTAGACTTTGACATATTCAAAATGGATTTGCATATGCAAACTGCATATCTTTTGGCTGTTTGCTTGTTTCATTATTATCTAATGTAGCTTGTGTGTTTACCAAAGCGGTTGTCAGAATGTGTTCCTGTTGGATCTCTATTTATCACATTAAGCAGCTGAGAGGACATTGTTGTATGTTTTATATTATTCATAGTAAACTAAACATCTTAACTTTATCCCCTGACTTTTAAAACAAGGAAGTCATTGTCTACTCCACTCAAGTCAGGACTTGATGAATTTGCTTTTTATTGCTCAGATAACTCATTTAAAAGGCCACACTGTTTCTCCATCCCTAATGGCCCAGACTTTGCATAGAGAGCTTTAGAGCAAATGGTGTACAGGAGTGGGTTTTTATGATGATAAATAGTAATAACAGCAGGATGAACAGCTCAACCCAAAGCAAACAAAGTTAAGCAGAGAGGAATAAAGAGTAATCTGAGTTCTATTAATGTCTGTGTGTGTGAGAGAGGAGCTTTTAAAAAAAAAGCAGTTTTGTGTATTTCAAGTCATCAGTCTTCCTCACAATATTGGCCAATCTCTAGACATTACAGACATACCTAGAGATGCCCTAGGTATGTCCTACATGTAGACATCTCAGTTTGTGATAGGCCATCACAAATGGTTGTGCTTCTTAAGAAACAGTTCCATACTCCACCAGATTTGGAATGCAGCTAGACCGTGTTGTAGCTCAAGAGTGTTCATGGAGCTCATGGGTTCATGGAGTCACTGGGAGCATCTCTAAACTGTAATGTACACCAGTACAGTGATAGGACATGACATCATAGTCCACAGGGGCACAGATAATGTGACATATTGACACATTCCACCCAAGGCAGCGGGACTGAGGAAGCCACTTGGACTGCCATTCCCTGACACTTTCACACTCCCTCCAGTTCGTCCACAGCTCAGAAACCTCACACAAACAAGAGGGCAGTAAAGTGATATGACAAAGTAATGGAACATGCCAATGGAAACTCGTTCAAAGATTGCTCTCTTTTTTTTGGATTAGTTACGGAGATGCCAGTCTCTATTTTTTTTTTTTTTTTGATTTGGTAGAATGTGTTTTGTTTGGTAGACTGTTTTGACGTTAATTTGATATACTTTGGTTTGGGTTTGGTTTTATAGACTTTAAAAAAAATTTTTTTTTGATAAACTGTTACTTTTGTTATGGTGTGGTTAATATTTAACTGTGGTAGACTGTGTTGGGTTTGGTTTGGTAGACTGTATTTAATAGATCATGTTTTATGTTTGATAAGATTAAAAAAAAAATTGTGATACAGAGCCAGTCAACAGTGCTGGGTTTTACATATCTAGGCTTTCAAACTGATGAATTATCATGCATGAAGTTTAAAGTCAAGTTATAGAATTGTAAATAATATGCCAATGAATACCGCATATGCATCACTGCCTAAAGTTTATTAGTGTATTATACAGAGAGTGCAGGGAGAGCAATCACTATGAGAAATTATGTGGTTAAAATGTAATATTTTACCCAGTGATGCAATCTGTCTGCCCTAGAGTTTGTGTGTTGTCTGTGTAGTGGGAGGCTTATCGGTTTAATAAATGCTCACTACTTTCTAGCTTTATGAGTAAGCATGTTTCCTCCAGACTGTCTGATTCTGTTGTCTCTATTGCACTACATAAATCCATATAGAACAAAGATAATCTTATGAGTGTCTCTCATGTCTGTTGTTATCAGACGAGCCGTCAAGCTCCAGTAACAACCGTGACACCACACATATTCCTGCATCTGCCGTGATTTCCAGCACGCCTGTCATCACCACCATCCCACCCAGTCCAACGTTCCCTTCTCCCGTAATACGCCGACAACTGTCCCACGACCAGGGTGAAGAACATCTCTGCCAACACTTACAATATCTCAGTTGCATCATAAATGTGCTTTTGTTTTTAACCGTGAGTTCTCCAATATCTTCAACCTAGATTCTTTACGACTCACGATTATGGAATCAGATTCTGGAGCTAAAACGGAGCGTTCCAGATCCTTTGATGAGGGCTTGGATAACTACAGAGAAGAAGAGAGAGAGTACGTTTACAGTCAGGACAGGAAGTCATAAGCTACCTGTACAGTGACCACAAGGTTGAAGAGTCAGTCATCTTCTATTGCTGCCTCTTGCACTATATGACCTCTCTGTTTACTGTGTCTGTACAGGCGGTCGATTAAACACACCCATGGATTCAAGGGCCTTAGAAAGGTAAATGAGACTGCTGTAATGAAGATAAAACATGACAAATTATTACTAGTTCACACACACCTTAGATAAAGTTATGTCCTGTTGGCATCTGATCTCCAGCTAACATTAAGTCTGTCAATTTAATGATCATTTTGTCATTTCTTGTTAAAATATTAATTGTGCACCCTGACCTGTATGCAAGTTCATAATAAAAAAAAATATATATATTTTTTGGTAAATGAATGGCACTTAAAATGATTGTAGTGAGATGGAAAGAGAGTTTCCAAAACACTGTCTTTTTCAAAACTCCCGCTTTTTGAGATGAGGACTCAAGAGTGCCTTAATTGCTTTCATCTGACATAATTTCCGACATTATTTTGTGTGGCTGTAGTACTGCAGTTGCACATTGCGTTGTCTTTGTATTTCTTCTTTTTTTATGATGGGTGGCAAACCAGCGTTAAAGTGCAGTACTGACAATATTTTGGAGTATCAACTAGTTATTCTTTATTGTCTTTATTATTATTTATCTTTATTATAATTATTTTCTTTCAGCAGCAAATATCGATATATGTTATTGATTCATTAATCAACATGATTAATTTGATTAAAAATTTTAATTGATTGACACTCCTAATTAAAATGAACCCTTTATTCAGAGCAAATGTTCTGTCTTTTAGCATTGCTTGTGATTACATTTAATAATCTGCCTTCTTGTTCAATTTGATTACTGACTATTGAACTCAGTGGTCTTCCAGTTACCAAACTGATAAAGCATCTCATAGGGTTTTCAATGGCAGTTTTCAAAAAGGGTGAATCCTGGCTGATCCATGTTTGGTGTGTTTCAGGCTGTTGACAGATCCTCTGAGGACTCTACTTCAGATGTCTTCACTGATGCCACAAAGGAGGGTCCACTTCATTTCCGGCAGCTCAACTCAGATAAGGGAAAGGTACACACCACCACTAAACACCAAAATTCACATTCATGATTTCTCTTGTGCTGGGTCCCAGTACGGAATGAAGGTGTTTTCAGAGCATGCTGGTCTCTTATGCTGTAGGAGTCCTTGTCATATTGTAAACGTGTTGCAACGAGTCTTTGAACCTCTAAATTAATGAGAACAGCTATTGTATATTTGCGATTTTAACTTCAAACATGGTTTATTCAATCAAATTTTCATAATTCTGTTGTCTTTTCTACAGCGTGTTGGCAGTGGCATGCGGTCATGGAAGCAGATATACGCTGTGCTTCGTGGCCACTGCCTCTACGTGTACAAGGACAAGAGGGACGGACAAACCAACGCCAACTCCCAGATTGAAGAAGAGCCTTTGCCAATCAGCATCAAAGCCTGTCTGATTGACATCTCCTACAGCGACACAAAGCGGAAGAACGTCCTTCGGCTGACAACATCAGACTGTGAATACCTGTTCCAGGCGGAAGATCGTGAGGAAATGCTGTCATGGATCCGAGTCATTCAAGAGAGCAGCAATTTGGATGATGAGGTGAATGATCAGTAATCATAAACACACTTTTTTTTTATCCAAAAACAATTTCAGTTCATGCATACAAATAAAGGAGCATTACCTGCCATTAAGGTGGCGACTTTAGAATTCATACTTAAGTGTACCAGTTATGTACTTACTCACTATCCGAATTAGGTTAAGACAGACTTGGATGCTTGGAGTTTGGTTTTGTTTTTTTGTTTTTTTTACTGAATCCATTTTTGATGAGAGTTTTGTTGAAGCCGAGCCCTAGTGGTAAGTGCTCATGCTCCTACACGTTGAGCTGTGGTGCTCCTGAAGGTTAATACAATTTGGCATCCAGATCTCTTCGCATTAACCCCTATTTGCCCCATCAAGTCACCTGCATGTCTTCTCTATACAAGCCTTCTCTGTTCTTGCACATCGGATGAGAATTGTCATGCTTTGGCTGGCACAACTCAAAGATATCGCACTCCAGAAACGTCTGTACTTGTGTGCTAAAGTTCAAGGTGGCAAGCCACAATAGTGAATCGAATGACTGTATTTTTTTATTTTTTTTTATTTTATTTTTTTTTCTCTTCTATTCCAGTAAAAATTATCTTTCTTATGTACAAAATTAAATCTTATATACCTCATAAATCAAGTGGCATCAATGATATTTCTGCATAGACCTTATTCAAGTGACGCTGCCAGTGTGTGTACAAATTTCAGATTTCAAAGTTGTCAAAAAGCTAGAAACATGTTGGAAAATGTTAAACTCACATCAGACTCTTTTACAACTATTTTTCACTTAAGACAACTGATTATATCTTCATTGATGCATTTTGAGTATAAAAAAACTGAACATTATCTATATCCTTAATTACTTTTGAGGATCACTTGCATCATTGTTTTATATTGTCACATCGCACAGCTCTAAAACTTGATCTATGGTAACGCACTAAGGCACTATAAACATAACAGCATGACTTTCTATAAAGCTGCTTTGAAGCAATGTGTATTGTGAAAAGCGATACACAAATAAATTTGACTTAACATTGGCTCAGCCGTTGCCATGGGTTTTATGGTGGAACAGTCTGTTGGTAGACCAATGGCAGATGGGAAACCTGTTTTTAAAAATGAAACAATCATTACTTTTGCAGTTTCGTTTAGTGACGTAAGTGGTACACAATCCACATTTCATCTTTGAATTATGAGGTAAGTCTATCCAGGTCTAGTGCCTGATATAGATATGGAGAATGTTTTGGACTTCCTCATGAATCATGGAAAGAGTCCCTATTTAAAGAACCTTCTTACAATAGCTGAACATAACCTAGGGCTTTTTTGAAAATAAATAGTAACTTTTCAGAAAAACCCATGGCATCTACACTATAGCACGTCATCGTCTGTCTTCTTTCAGCACTGGGTTATGCACAAGCCCTCTGGTGTGTTTGGGGATTCCACTCTTATATTTCATCCACTCGTCTGACACCAGCTTTTGTCTGCCGTTTCTCTCTTTCCTTCTTCCTTCTGTAGAATGCAACTGTAACTAGCACAGACCTCATCAACCGGAAAATAAAAGAGTACAACACTCTAATGAGGTAAGCAGGAAACAGGGAAGTGTCCTCATCATATTGTGTAGTCTTCTTCCACTTCTAGATCTTGACTTGGTTTCTGTGTGTTGCAGTCCACCGAGCAGTAAGACAGAACCCTCACCCAGGGCCTCCCGTCAGTCCCTAAGCATCAGGCAGACGTTACTTGGTGGTAAAGGGGAGAATAAAACCACAAGCCCTCACTCACCAAACAAGGACCAAGACAGGAAAGCCATGCATAAAGGTAACAGCATCAAGGACACTTACTCGTTGTATTTTATTCAGTACATTAAAGTATCATTACAGTGCTTGTGTATGTTAAGTATTTTTTTGTGCTTAGAGTATTTTGCTTAACAACATGCTAACATCAAACTGTAATCAACTGTAAGTGAGTCACAAGTAATTTCATTAGTGCTGTTGGTTAGTGCCTAATCAATCTGTGAGTTTCCTTTTGGGTAGGGTGCTCTCTTAGAAGATATATAGCTCACTATGTTTGAGACTAGGGTCTCTGTGACAAATTATTATTATGGTTGTCTATGAATAGATGAAACCAGCCCACCCAAGGATAAGGGCACATGGCGGAAGGGCATCCCTGGACTGATGAGAAAGCCATTTGAGAAGAAATCATCTCATGCAATCACATTTGGAGTAAGACTTGATGACTGTCCTCCAGCTCAGACCAACAGAGTAAGACCACAAAGAACATCCTCTCTCTTTCTCTCGCTGTTTCACTTGGCATTGCTGATTTCAGTGACATCCTAAAGCTGTCCTTTGTGAAAAAGAAGTATAATACACTTTAAAAGTGTAATATACTTTAATATACTTAAGTGCTAACTGAATATAATATTGTTGGGCACTGTAAAGGAATATAGATTATAGTTTAACTTTATAATAAATGCATTTATCTGATTTTTTTTTTTTTTTTACCAATTTACTGTTATAGTATAATATGTCTTTATATGTCATTTTCTTATTCTATTGTCTATGAAATATAGTTAAAGTATACTTTTGAATGTACTGACAGGTATTTATGGTAAACTACAATATACTTCGACCATTTATATTGAAACTTTTATGTTAATAAATGTGTAATGACACATTTGTAATAATGAAGTTGCAATTTATTGCATTTAAAATATACTAACTTTAAATCCAATACTAAATAACAAACTACATTTAAATCTATAATCCAGTACTTTACATGTGCTTTAGCATGCTAGTTAACACATCAAAATAAGTGTACTTCTATAAAGCACAATGATTAAAACAATGATTAAAATGTACTTTAAATGGGGTCATATGACGTTGCTAAAAAATAACATTATTTTGTGTATTTGCTCTAATGAAATGTGTTTATGCGGTTTAAGGTTAAAAAAAGCATTATTTTCCACATACTGTACATTATTGTTTCTCCTCTGTGCCCCACCTTTCTGAAATGCGTCGATTTTTACAAAGCTCATCGGTCTGAAAAGCGAGGTGTGCTCTGATTGGCCAGCTATCCAGTGCATTGTGATTGGCCGAATACCTCAAGCGTGTGATGGAAATGTTACGCCCCTTACCATACTGTGATGCCGTGTGACGAGACAAAACCAATAAAACCCCTTATAAACGAGGCATTTGTTGCATCCAGTGGGGACAAAGTTACACCTTCTTTCTTTGCATGAACATTTGGGTGGCGTTATGCAAATCTTCCCACAGAGTGACGTAGATATGTGGGGGCGTGTTTAAACGAGCCGTTTTAGGGGGGTGTGGACGAGTCTTAACTTTGATAAAGAATATCTCTTTGGGTTTGAGACTTTAGTCTTTGCAACTTTAGGGATCTTATCTATTCACGAACAGCTTGTAACACTCCAAAGAGAAAGGAAAACTTGAAATCGCATCATATGACCCCTTTAAATTAATGAATTTTACATCACCACAAAGTGCACTTTTTAAAAGTGTACCTAAGTGTGTTAAGAAAGACGATCATGAAAGTGTACTCTATTTAAGCACACTTATGTAGTCTTGAAATCTTTAATTTATTATCTGTCGTTTTTTATTTTTTGTTTTGTTTTATTGTTTTTACACTACAGGTGCACATTTCGTACAATTAAGCACACTTCTTTTTCTGAAGGGAGTGAGCTCTCGACAATAGTGATATTTTTAGCTGTAGGTGTTTAATAATGTTTAAAGAGTAATTGTTTAGTTTGTGGGATGAATGTAATTGCATTGGAACCTGTTACGTTTTTCATACTGCTGATTTTGGAGTAATATTTGTCTGTGTAAGCAACACGCATTCATATGGCATGCCGGTTTAGATTGGCTTGCAGGCATGTGACCGTTCTTTGTGTGTTTTAGTTTGTTCCTCTGATAGTTGAAGTGTGCTGTAAGCTGGTGGAAGAACAAGGACTGGAATACACTGGCATTTACAGAGTGCCAGGAAATAATGCCGCCATCTCCATCATGCAGGAAGAGCTCAATAACAAGGGCATGGGCGACATCAATATTCAGGATGATGTGAGTGTATATATCTGTCTGTGAGCATCTAGTTCAGGTGTCCGTATCATTTTCTCTGCTTCCTGCTGGAGGTCCTTTTTCATATTTTTAAAAATAAATTCTGTGTTCCTGGACAGAAATGGAAGGACTTGAATGTGATCAGCAGTTTACTCAAATCCTTCTTCAGGAAACTTCCTGAACCCCTCTTCACTAACGGTAAACGTCCTCGTTGGAAGTCCCTTGCTTGAGGCTCTTTATGACTCATATTTTATTTATATATCTTGCAATTGCTCAACATGAATTGTGTAGTTTTCCATCTAGTGGTTGTGAGTGAAATAGACATGTAATTTCAGTACCTGACAGCTGAAATGATTTTCCTTCATGATCTGGGCTCTATAGAGAAGTATGCAGACTTTATTGATGCCAACAGAATAGAGGATCCTGTAGAGAGACTCAAAGTGTTCAAAAGACTGGTAAGAAGCTGTTTATCTAATTACCATTTGTTAATAGTGGTAATAATGTCACTGTTTGTTATGGCAACCCTAAATAAACCTCTCATTTTTCAGCTTCATGAGTTGCCTGATCATCATTACGAAACACTGAAGTTCCTCTCCGCACATCTCAAAACTGTGGCTGAAAACTCGGAAAAGAACAAGGTAAAACATTTCTGGTAGCCCACAGGGATGTACACACAGAATGTGCGCTTCCGTTCAAAAACAACAAGATGACGTGCAACAGAAGAGAACAGAACACATAATTCAGGGCTCTCGAGACATGTTTTCAAGCTTTTTTCCAGATTTTCAGCGATCCGGATATTTAATTTGAAGCTCTTTTTTAAAAGTAAACATGCAATGAAGTTTGCAGCTTGTTTTAGTTGTTATTTTTTGAGTGAAGTGAGATATTCAGAAGTGGTGGGACTTGATTTTATCGATCAAAAATTGATTGGATGGCCATATGTGGTTGGAGGGAAGAGCTTGGTTGACATCAACCTAAAGCAGAGCAAGTTACTGTATAATAATGTGCACTGATGATTTGTACACAATAAGAACAGGAATGAATAAAGTAAACAAAACAGTAACAAGTGGTGCATTGGTCACATATTTTCTGTGTGAACACTCCCTTTTATATATATATATATATATATATATATATATATATATAAGGGAAATTACAGGCCTCTCTCATCTTTTTAAGTGGGAGAACTTGCACAATTGGTGGCTGACTAAATACTTTTTTGCCCCACTGTATAAAAGAGAGAAATGTCTCATCTTGCTCATTTGTCATTGTGTCAGATGGAGCCACGGAATCTGGCCATTGTGTTTGGCCCAACGTTGGTGAGAACATCTGAAGACAATATGACTCACATGGTGACACATATGCCAGACCAGTACAAGATTGTAGAAACGCTCATTCAGCATGTGAGTTCTTTAATCTACTTGTGTAGAAAGAAAACACCTCTCTCAAATGTGTCAGGTATTTGAGCATTGGTAAAAATAATTCTGAATGCAGTCTGGTGTTCTCTTGCAGTACGACTGGTTCTTCACTGATGAGAGTGACAAGGAGCCTACGGTGTGTATTAGTACAGCTGCTTTTTTTTTTTTATTTCCTTTTTAGATGTGTTTGCTAAGGTAGGCATCAGGGATTTGAACACACCCCTAACCCTAATTAACCCTTAAACTACTGAGTCTATCTCATCCATAACTGTGGATGTGCTCTTGCATTGTGGAGGCGAATTTTGCATCCACTAAAAATCTAGTTTCTCGCCGCAACTCTTCATTGATATGTTTTTTCTGTATGTCACTCAGGAGGAGAGTGCTGTGGAGTCTCAGCCTGTGCCTAACATTGACCACCTGCTGACCAACATCGGCCGGACGGGCACCTCTCCAGGGGAAGTGTCAGGTAACATGTGCCCTTGGTTGGACCCTCTCTGACAGGGGTTCAACTTTTAGACCCTTCTGCAAATAATAATTATGTCTAGAGCACACATGAGCTAAAAAAAACCTATAATAATGTTTCAGCTTTTTTTTTTTATATTAATGAAAAATGCTTTGCTTTTCTGAGAACAGAAGCAGTGTCTCCCTATGTTTTTAAACAAAAACTGTGCTATGGCTTAATTACAAAGCCTGTGTGAGTTTGTGCACTTTTTTGCCTACATTAGCTCACTTGGTGTGACCTTGAATTATTTGGTTTTGATTTTCACTTTCCATTCTTTAACTGATTTAATTTTAATTAACTTTCTGTCTTTATCCCTTTTCTGTTTTGCGTATTTGTCATGTTTGTATGAATCTCACAAAACCTGTCAAAGACATGGCCGGTTGATATCCCCCCCCCCCCCCCACCCACAGACCCAAAAAAACAAAAATTATCTCTTCACCCGTTTAGTGTGTCTTTCTCTGCGCGTTCAAACTCCACTGGGTCATCTCTGTAATTCTGCCAACTGCTGCACTAACACGTCATGTTCTTTCTCCAAGAGAAAACAAACAAATAGCTAAAGCCAAGTCGCAAAACACGCTTGCCAATCTCTGATCCCTCTGTCCCTAGTGCCCCTCTGTCGTGTGTCCTAAAGGCTTTCCCAGCATTCTCACATACTGATCTTGACACAGGACAAGTGGGCGGAGTCTATCACACCTTGATGTCACTGATGGACTCGATAGTGTCCGTGATGGGCAGCTGGAACTGTAGGAAGAGGGAGGACTGTTGCCCGCAGTGTAGCTGCCTAGTCTGCAGACACCCTCGCATTTTATGACATGGGCGATTGAGAAAAGAGAACAAAAAAGTGCAAAGGGAAAGCGCAGCAGAAGTGTTGGGTTCTGTGGGGTGTGGTTTGTGAGCTTACCTGGCGTAGAGCAGTGCTGCTGTCTCAAAGGCTCTTCGCCATCTCTCGCCCCCCTCTCTCTCTCTCTCTCTCTGAATGCTGGCCAAACGGAGAGACAGCATGGTAATGCTACTCGGCTCTGAATTTCACTCGGTCATACCATTTGTCACCATCAAGGGGTGTGCAGGGGGGCTCGGCTCGACAGAGAAGAAATAAGCCTCCAAAATGTGCAGTCTTTGCCATGGAAAATGAAATGGGAGCAAAGACAGCAGTGAATCAGTTGTTTAACTTTTCCTTGCTGCCATTCTGTCTTCCCATAATGTCATCTTTTCTACGTAGCTAGCCCCTCTCTGACCCCTGTCACATCTGAGCTTGGCTCATGCCTCAAGTGTCTCGTCTTCATTGTGGTCATGACAGAACACATCAGACCAGCCTCAGCACTGTCATTAAATATCCATTTCTGAATTACACACATTGTACTTGTGCTCAGAGTGGAAAGGGCTGTAGAATTGATGGGGTCATATGATGCTTTTTTAAAGATCATTATTTTGTGTATTTGGTGTATCAGAATATATTGACATGCTTTAATGTTCAAAAAACACATTATTTTTCAAATACTGTACATTATTGTAGGTCCTATATGCCCCGCCTCTCTCAAACGCTTCGTTTTCTACAAAGTCCCTCCTTCTGACAAGCGCAGTCTGACATGCTGCTTCAACACTAACTGCTGTTCCTGAAACCACGCCTTCTTTCTTTGCCTGCACATGTGGGCCGCATTATGCAAATATTTCCATATAGTGAGGTAGATATGTGGGGGCGGGTTAGAACGAGCCATTTTAGAGGGGTGTGGCAGAGTCTTAACTTTGATAAAGAATATCTCTTTGGTTTTGAGACTTTAGTCTTTGCAACTTCAGGGATCTTATCTATGCACAATCAACTTGTAACACTCCAAAGAGAAAGGAAAACTTGAAATCGCGTCATATGACCCCTTTAAAGGAACATCCAGGCTCAAAACAAGTTGAGCTGTGTGGACTGCATCTGTGACATGCAGAAAATAATTTTGAATTGTTTGAAAAAAATGTACAGTAATGCACTAAGAACTGAAGTCTTTAGCGGTGTTTAAAGGTATGTGAAACATTATTTTTGTTGAAGCTCTTATATTAAATCTACTTTATAAAAATGTGTTATTATGGTCCTGTTATTAGTGCTTCTGTTATATACAGAACAACTTTTGGTTGTATATTTAGCCACATTGTTTTCTGATTGAAGTATATTTTAATGTTAACAGTTTTTTTTACTGAAAGACAAGTCAAAATTTGCTGTTGCAACTGACAGAATGTCACAAATGGGTTTAACTTGTATTGGACCCAGTATTATGCTGACTACTTAAAATTATACTTGTATTGTAAATTATACTACTTAAAATTTATAGAGAATTACATTTCTCTCTGATTTCCTCTTGTCATTATAGGTTCTGTATATTTGCTTCTAAGGATCTTAGTATGTCAGAATCAGATGGTTACAGATTTTCATATAGGTCATATAATATAAATGTCACTCAGTGACACTGCCTGCTAGACCCTCATCGTTGTGTGTACTCTGTGGTCTTGTGTCACTCTCCATGCATCCTATTAGTTGCATTTATTCCTTCATAAAAAGGTTAATCAAGTCCAGCTGATCTCTTTTGCAACCACAAAAATTCCTTTTGTACCAGATTCATATTACCATATTGTCTGTGTTTGCTGGATGGTCTCGTGAAATATTGCCCCCTACTGGTGAATATGTATGTGAGCGTTACGATAAAACAGCACTCACTCGTTCGTTTGCATGCACGCCTGCCATTCCTCTCCCATTCATTTGCCATGCATGCATACTCCCTGTCATTCCTCTCCCATTGTTTGCCATGCTCTCATCGTCATGCACACCCTTTCTTCATGCATGTTTCTCTGCTTATCACCTACTGTCTGTATATCAGTTTATTTATTTATTTATTTTTAGATCAGTAGAAGGACATGTGCAAGCCACTAACCATGTATCATTTTTCTTTACTCCACAGATTCACCAACCAGTGACTCTGCTAAATCTAAGGTGAGTTTGACTCTTGGACCGCGGCTACTTCTCTGATAGGGCAGGTATAGTGGGTGAGTGTAGTTCTTGCACCAGGCTGACACACTCCACCACTCCCAGTCCAGCACCTGAGAGCCAGTTTCCATCTTGAAGAGACTGGACAGATGGATCAGAGGCCATCATGCCATGCTTTGAACATGCACTGCATTCAGTGTAACAGGGAAATTAGATGTTGCTAAAAGGTGCACTAAGCATCTCTGCCTAGGGGTGGGAATCGAGAACCGTGTTTTACAAAATACTGCAAGCAAAGTATCTACATGCTGTTTGGCTCTGTTAACAGTTCTTGAATGGCCAATGTATAAACTTGGTTCTAATGTATAAGCTTGGATCTAATGTCTAATGAATCAACCTTTCAAACAGCCTGTCACTTACTGAATTAATATCTGACAGACATTCACTGAATGAAGTCATCACATTTCAACCATATTTTTTGTTCGTATGACAATATGACAATGTGTCTTCTAATATGAAGATAAACATTGGGAATACGTTGTTGTAATAAACTTTAGGAAAGTTAAAGTATGTTGCAAAAATAGTATTGTTTTTGTTTAGTACATTTTATAATAAAAAAAAAACACAATACAATATATCATACAAAGTAGTTAGACTCAAATATTTGGTGCTTCCTTAAAAGTACGTCAACCATATTTTTTGTTCGTATGACAATATGACAATGTGTCTTCTAATATGAAGATAAACATTGGGAATACGTTGTTGTAATAAACTTTAGGAAAGTTAAAGTATGTTGCAAAAATAGTATTGTTTTTGTTTAGTACATTTTATAATCCAAAAAAAAACACAATACAATATATCATACAAAGTAGTTAGACTCAAATATTTGGTGCTTCCTTAAAAGTACTAGAAGTAGTGTTAACTGGATTAAGATTTCCATCCCTTTTTCTGTCATCTAGCTCCAGCTTTGTTTTCAGATGCAACCCATGCAGCTTTTTCCATGTGCTAGTGCTGTTGGTGTTGCGGGTGCTGCTTGTGCTATGTGGCTGTTCAAAAAAAAAAAGAGGCCTCATTTGGAGCTCTGTGACTGTCTCTAATGTTTCTTTCTATGTTCAGTCCTTCAACCTCTGATTTGTGCTGCTATCAGAGAAGCAGGTGGAGTACTCTGGGTTATCCACCTGCAATGGCAGCGGTTGGGCTTTTTATTCCATGTTTTCTTGCTAGGCCTTAGTGCTTTATGGCTCTTTGGTTTACAAGGTTTTGTTTTCCCTTCAACTGAATCTGTCACTCTTGTTTTCTCTTTCTGTCCAGGGCTCCTGGGGATCAGGGAAGGACCACTGCAGCCGCGAGTTCCTTCAGCCACGAGTCTCCTCCATTTTTGCTGCGGCCAACCGCAAACGAAAGAAGCACAAGGAGAAGCTGCAACCCAGCAGCTCTGATGACGACCTTGATATCATGTTCACCATGAAAGATAACCCAACTCAAAAGCAGAACCGCCAAAGCCAGGAGGAGGTGGCAGGCAGGTCAAATCCATGCGGAAAATCACTTGTTGGAGAGAAGAAGAACAGCATAAGTGCAGAGTCCGCCCCGAAGAACAAGAAGGAGCACAGAAACTCTTTCTTTATGAAAGACAAACCCTCTTCAGCTCTCTCCCCCTCGCCCAAGCTCTCGTGTTCACCTGGTTACAACCGCCGCACCTCTGGTCCTTCCAGATCCACCCAATCAGATCCTTCCTCACAGTTAGATGAGACCACCTCAGACTTGGGTACCATGAGCTCTGGAGCCTCCGTACCCAGAACCAGACCTCGGAAATGGTGCACAACATCACCCGCCCCTGAGCAATTACCCGCTCCTGGAGGGGCTTCGCTAACTGCAGAGGTGAGCTCTATTACGTCTGACTACTCAACCACTTCCTCTACCACCTTTCTGACAGGAGTGGAGTCCATCACATTAAGTCCAGAGGTGCAGTCTGTGGCAGAAAGCCGGGGAGGAGACGAGGCAGATGACGAGCGCAGTGAGCTCATCAGTGAGGGGCGGCCGATGGAAACCGACAGCGAGAGTGACTTCCCAATGTTTAGCTCTGGCATCACTGGACTAGACATACCAACCACAGAAGATGGCGGCAACAGTACACCCAAACTAGCTTGCCGCTTGCTGCCCTCCCATAAGCTGATAGAATGCAACTCTCTGCCCAGGAGGCGATCCCAGCGACAAAAGACGGACAGTGATTCATCTGTGGAGGCAGGCGCTGGTGGTGGCAATCAAGGGGTCAGCAAGAATGAATCAAATAGACTGTCTCGAGTTCTGGAGGTGATGAAGAGTGGCCGTTCCACCGGCAACCTGAGTGCCTCATTGCGTACTGAATCGGACCGCGTTGAGCCAGCGTGGCATCTTAAAATCACAGAGAGACTCAAGTTCCGTCTACGTGCCTCTGCCGATGACATGTTCGGTGTTGGCACGCAAAAGACCCGCTCTACGGAGATGCGTGGTAAGAAAAAGGGCATCCGCCGACGGCATACTATGGGTGGCCAGCAGGATTTTGCTGAACTAGATGTCATTCATGACTGGAGGGAACAGGGTGGGGTGGACCAAGGTGCCGAACTGTCTGCTGTGGAGTGCCTCAAACCCAAGTGTGTCTCTCAGGACATGTCTGTCCGGAACTGGATTGCTCGTGAGCATCGTCAAACTGAGGGCTCCCAGGCCAGTTTAGAGTTGAAAGGTCAAGATGGTTTAGAGACAGCAAAAATGGAAGAGACCCATTCAGAGAGTGCTGAGAGACTGTCTCCCTCTGCCTCTCCATGTCCACAGTCCAGCTCCGAACAAGTAAACGGAGGTGCGTCAAAGGGCAAATCCAGAAACAGTCAGAATTCTGGAGCTGATGCTCATCCACAAAAATTGTCAGGAGCCCAAGTGGTGCGCTCACGATTCTACCAATATCTTTAAAAGAAAAGAATAATCTGCATGTGTGTAAGAATGTCATAATGTGTGTGTAAAGGCCTGTTCAAACCAAGGTGAATGTTTGGTGTGAAAATTCTGTGCATTTTCACATTTCACAGACACAAACTGTTAATGCATCTGTTTAGACCCACGTGAACATTTGCATGCCATCCATGCAACAAATCACTTTTCCATCACACTGTGAAGAAAACTGGCCAACCAGTAAGATTTGCACTTTTTGTGGCATGCCTATAGCCGCCGTTACATAAAGTGACTTGCTAAATGGCAGTGAATAGTATAAGAATCCGTAACCAGATCTATCGTCTCTGTACTCTTTTATTTGGTTTTGTTGGATAAGCACCACAGCGAATACAAAAATCTAAATGGCTGTTTTAAATCTTGTAAATAGTATTTGATTTTCTTTCTCTTACAACCAGGTGTCAGAAAAGTTGCACAGCGCTTTGTGTATCGGGGTCACCAGGCTGACCAGGGTATTTCTGCTTTTCTATAAGCGCCTGTCAGAGAGTGCATTTGCATATTCATTCAACCTCTCTGAAGTTTTGTATGTACTGGTCTGAAAAGACAAGTTGTATGTGAAAATTAGGATGAATTTTCGTACCAAACATGCATGTTGGGATGAACAGGCCTTAAACTGAATGAGTGTAGTTAGAGCTAAGGTTACTCCACCCTTATTTTCCATCTCCATGCCCTTTTTTTTAAATATGAATATATATTATAAATATAAATTGTATATATCTATATGTATAGGCTTATAAAAAGTAACTGGAGTAATTTTAACATTTTTGAGTTACCTGACTCATTGTTTGTGGATCAGTACTGGAGTTGTTTTCTTGAAAGCTAGTAATATATGCATGACGGTGAAGTGGCCTGCTATTCAGAGGCTGAACAATACCAGTGTTTACCGACTGCCTCTGCTGCTGCGAGAGCACAATTTTTCTGACTTGGACAGACATGCATTTGCGAAACTGTTACTGAAGGATACTAATATCAAAGGAAAAGAAAAGGCATCTCATCCAAGGTTAGGACAAAATAAAAAAAAAAAATAAAAAAAAGAAAACTCCTGATATTGCTCATATGAAGGATGTAATATGCTTGCTGTTATATTGACTAACACGTAAATTGCTTGTTGCAGTTTTCATTAGTGAAAAAAATGTATTTTTTTAATTATTATTATTATTAATTATTATTATTAGTCTGAAGGTTAGCCTTGATATGGGCTGTTTTCTGAGCTGTGTGCTGTGGAAATCTCTTTTACAGTGCATCATAACAGCCAGACATAAATGTGGAAGAAGAATGAAATCTTTTATATTTCCACAGGACATTGTGAAAGTAAGTGCTAAACTGAAAGCACCAGAGCCTGAACATATGTAGCAGTACCAGGCTTACTGGTATTGGCATGTTGAACCATTTTAATGCAAAGTACAACCTAACAGCAAATAAGTCATAAAATCACAAGGAATACTATTTCCTTACAAAAAAAAGTGCCTCTCAACTGGTTCTGGTGACAGGAAAGGTGCCATTTCTTAATTTTGTTGTTTGTTAATATAGAATATGTATTGTGAATGAATGACTGAATTTTATCAGAAAAAAAAGAAAAATAAATTTTTATACAAAACGATGCAAAAGCAGACCCAGAGCTTCCACTGCTTTATAAGTCATAGTTTTAAGTCATCACGTGCTTTGCCACTGGATACCCTGGTCTTTTAATGGGGCAATAAGTTAAATGTGTATATTTTTTTGTGTATGTTACCTTTGTCAAAAAGTCACACATTTTTGTCCGAGCTAACCAGTGTAGTAGACAGCATGTGATTCCTCGGGAGAGTATGCATGCTATCATACTTGTGTGTGCGGATTCCATCTTACCTCTGAATGCTCATGTGTGTGACTCCCAGCTGCAAAGAATAAAAAAACAACAACACTGGAAATAAATTATCTTTGCAGCTTCTTCTTATTGTCATTGGTAATCTATGTAATGTAGACTCTAGGTCTAGCAGTCTCTTAGTTTGGACACATAGGTACACTTTACTATTCTTTATTAGTATCCCCCCCCCACCAGCAACTCCAAACCTTTGACTGGTAGAGTAAATGTGTGTTTAATTCAATTAAATATATAAATGCTCAATGTTGTTCGCGTTCTGAACAGAAGAGGGCATTGTGCATTCATAACTGCCTCAAAACAAGGAATTTGTTTCTGTATCCGAGCAGAATGGCCTATAGTTAGGGCAGTACAAAATATTATTATTATTATTATTAGAGTGACTTAACTGTCTGACTGACTTAAGTCCAAAAACACCTTGCAGAGTGGTTATTGTATAACATTGTGTAAAACCCTAGTTACTAGTGAGTGTTTATGTTGGCTGATTGTTTTTAACAGCTTGAATCCCAGTTTACGAAACTTTTGAATTATAAAAGAATATTCAACAAAGAGTTCTAAACCTTGAACCAAACAGACTAGCTCTGAAATGAATTTCAAACAAATAAAAAAAAAACTAAAACAAAACTGATATACAAGACTGCATTTAAGTGGAATTATGATCAAACTCACTATAAAGTGTTGACCGTTAGATAATTAAATATATATATTTTTTTATGAAACGGATACATTTTTTTTGTTATTAAACTCAAACCTTTTCACTTGTAAGTAACTAACTAGTACTCCTAGCTACTGTTCAAGATGTCTGTTAGAGATCGCTTCATCTGGAAATCATCTGCTGTGTACAAACATCTGATAGACGTCTTTAAGATGTCATAAATCATAAACATCTATTTGATATCTGATAGGAAACATCCTATAGACATATTGCAGATGAGCAAACACTAATCAATATGTCTTGCAGATGTAAATGCAGACGTCTCTGTGATGTACATGTGCTATCGGAATGGTATGATTTTCATTTCCATTTGAATTTATTATGTGAATATGTTATTGTCATTTAACCCTCTACCGCACGGGCTGGTCCTTGTTTGTTACTGACGTTTTAGTTTGCTTTCAGCAACTAGAGGAACTGAGCTGCTTCTTTGCCAGATTTGTGAGAGAATCGGACGATGCAGCTTTACCACAGCTGGACTCTGCGGACTGTTTGCTCACTTTTCAGACGCATCAGGTTAAGTGAGTCCTGAGAGCAACAAATGCCAAGAAGCCAGCTGGACCAGATGGAATCCCAGGCAGGGTCCTCTGAGATTGTGCGCATCAGCTTGCAGATGGGAGGTTCAACTTCTCCTGAAAGATCGCAATGCAGCTTTTAGATCTGGCAACAAAAACTGTACAGCGTTTCTAGGCACAACCTCAAGAAAGGGATCAAATTAATCAAATCTGCATATAAAGAGAAGATCGAGGATCACTTTACCTCTAGGGACTCAACACGCATGTGGCAGGGTATGCATCATATAAACAACTTCGGGGGCAGCAGAGACCCTATGACAGCAAGTAGTATCACGCTGGCTGAGGAACTGAGCTGCTTCTTTGCCAGATTTGTGAGAGAATCGGACGATGCAGCTTTACCACAGCTGGACTCTGCGGACTGTTTGCTCACTTTTCAGACGCATCAGGTTAAGTGAGTCCTGAGAGCAACAAATGCCAAGAAGCCAGCTGGACCAGATGGAATCCCAGGCAGGGTCCTCTGAGATTGTGCGCATCAGCTTGCAGATGTTTTACAGATATATTACATCTCTCACTGGCACATGCTGTTGTACCAGCCTGCCTTAAATCTGCCACTATTATTCCAGTGCCCAAGCAGTCCAGCACCACTTCCC
>NW_015506588.1:141226-142138 GCF_001515645.1 Sinocyclocheilus grahami
GTAGTCACTTGATGGGATTCCCAGACCTACTTGTGCCAGTAAAAGTAAATAACACCAACAATTCCCTTTCAGGAACTCGAGCTGCATCGAAAACACTATGGAAACGCCTTCAGTGTGACCACGCTCTAAATCACGTGTGTAATCAGTCCAATTTTAAGGGTGAGACATCACAGGCAGGTGAAGTAGAGACCAGGAAGCTATAAAAGCACGTGCGGTGAAACCGACGTCAGCTTTCTGTCATTCAGCAAGTGCTCTGTGTTGTTTCAGTTCCATACTGTTGTCAGTCCTATTTACTGTTGTTTGTCAAAAAAACTATAAACAAGCTCCAGTATGTCTAAGGCTTCTTCAAAAATGAAGCATTTGGGCGAGAGCAGGCAGCTTTATAGGCTGTGTGTTCCTCCCTGCCGCGATACATTGGGTATACATAGTCTGTGCATGGTCTGCTTGGGAGCGGAGCACACAGAGTCGGCTCTCGAGGGAGCCTTCCCCTGCTTCCTCTGCTTCGCTCCCGCAAGTCTCTCTTCGAGGAGGGAGCCTTCGCCAGCGTTCCCCGCGGTGCTGGTCCTGCTTCCGGCGGAGCGGCAGCTGCACTCGTGGGGTTCTGGTGGAGGGAATGGAGATGGGTCAATCCCTATTTTCTTCCTCACCCACCAGATCCACCACCCGCTCTCTGGGATCGGAAGCCCACGCTGTGGTTACTTCCCCCCCGGGGAGCGAGCCTGCCTTTTTACCCCGACCTCCACACTGAGGTGTCGAGGTTGTGGGGCGAGACCATTCTCGGCCCACCTCTTCATCCACGCTTCTGATTATTATGGCAAAGTGTGTGTGATTGGTTAAAATGCGAAACACTGTAAAAACGCCTAAAATGAAATGAATGAGATATAATGAATGAACCAGCTCCAGCTCAACAGG
>NW_015506588.1:143394-144347 GCF_001515645.1 Sinocyclocheilus grahami
ACTATTATTCCAGTGCCCAAGCAGTCCAGCACCACTTCCCTAAACGATTAAAGACCAATAGCACTAACACCTATTATATCCAAGTGCCTTGAAAGACTCATCCTGGGATATATTAAATCCGTCCTCCCTCCTAAATTTGACCCACACCAATATGCATACAGACCAAACAGATCTGCGGAGGATGCAGTAAACACTGCTCTCCATACCGCACTGGAACATCTGGAGCAGAAGGATATATATGTAAGGATGCTCTTTGTAGACTACAGCCTAGCAGGCTGGTCACAAAAATGCTGGACCTGGGTCTTAGCAATCAAATATGTTTGTGGATCATGGATTTTCTCAGGAACCGCTCACAGATTGTGAGATTGAGCTCTCATACCTCCTCAACTCTGACTGTTAGTACTGGAGCACCACAGGGATCAGTGTACCCCACTAATACAATAATTAAGTTCGCTGATGATACAACAATTGTGGGGCTTATCTCAAATGGCAATGAGGTTGCCTATAGAGATGAAGTGTATAGATTGGTTTAATGGTGCACAGGCAGCAATCTGTCTCTTAACATCAAAAAGACGAAGGAGCTAGTCATAGACTTCAGGCGACATCGAGAGGAACTTCAGCCCTTGAAAATAAAGGGAGAGGAGGTGGAGAGAGTGTCCAGTTTTAAGTTCTTGTGCATCCATGTTAGCGAGGACCTTAAGTGGATTGTTAACACTGTTGCTCTGGTCAAAAAGGCCCAGCAGAGACTTTACTTTCTCCGAACTTTGAGAAAGGCCCATCTCTCTGCCAGACTGTTGAAGTCATTCTACCACTGTATGGTAGAAAGTATACTAACATATTGCATTACAGTCTGGTATGGAAATTGTTCAATGGCTGAAAGACCTGCACTGCAAAGGGTTATTAAAATCTCACAAAAGATCATCGGCCTTCCACTACCCCCCCTTGAGGACATC
>NW_015506588.1:144874-149912 GCF_001515645.1 Sinocyclocheilus grahami
TTTAGGCGTTTTTACAGTGTTGCGCATTTTAACCAATCACACACACAATTCTGTTGAGCTTAATAATGCAATGGCCAATCAGAGGCATCCAGATGAGTCATCGTTGAAACAGATCAGTTTTGTTGAGTGCGCGCCCGTTCGCTGACTGAATTCCGGACTCTTGCGAATTCTCTCATCATAAACAACAACGCGCAGATGGACGTACAGTGCAAGTAAGAGATTCATTTCACAGTGTATACAGCTTCAGTGATTATAATGCTACTTTTTTTTGTAGAGTGCTTAAACTCGCGATAGATCAATGTTAGTGTTTATGTCACTTTCTATATAGGATATAATTTATTCGCTGTTTGAATAACTGGAAAGGAAACTTTATATAATTATACATTTCTAAGGTTTTTATTTAATTGTAATCACGTTAAATACAAATTCAGTTCCACTAAACATCATACATGACACCCGACAGGACTGGACACGGCTGTCAATAATTTGTTATTGTTATTAGGGACTATAAATTAGAGTGCCAAACCCCTGTAACATAAAAGTTTCTCTCAAAAATGAAGCTGAAGCTAAAAGTGTAAGCTAAAGTTTCACAAAAATTTACCCATCTTTATGAAATTCCAAACGCAATTTTCTTTCAGGGAACATAAAATTAGTCTTTCTTTCTTTATTTCTTTCTTTCCTTCCTTCAATTTGTATTTATGATTTTTTTTTTTCCTTCCTTCAATTTGTATTTATGATTTTTTTTTTTCCTTCCTTCAATTTGTATTTATGATTTTTTTTTTTTTCCTTCCTTCAATTTGTATTTATGATTTTTTTTCTTTTTTCTTTTTCTGTGCACATAAAAGAGTAGGCTGCATCATATTTTAAGACCAGCCCATTACTACTCAACTTTATCTCAAAAGTGTCTGTTATTGGACACTTTCACTACAGTGACATCGGTTACTGACAACTATATCCCATGCCATTGTAGAAAACCGATGCCATTCATTCATTGTTGTAAGTGAATGCTATATATATATATATATATATATATATACACACAACAATGAATGAATGGCAGCAAGTCATTAGTTGTTATATTACAGTTGATGTAACTGATCTCTTTATCGCCTCCATATCTGTCTACCCCCTCAGAATAGCATCAAAGATTACATTTCTAGAATGGTTTTAAGGCTGTATTGTGGACGGTGATTTATTTTCCTTCTGTGTCTCTTAGATGAAGAGTAGTTTCACAATTTGAGTTGAATTACTGAAATAAATGAAATTTTCCACGACATTCTAATTTATTGAGATGCACCTGTATATACTGGATATACACACAACAATGAATGAATGGCAGCAAGTCATTAGTTGTTATATTACAGTTGATGTAACTGATCTCTTTATCTCCTCCATATCTGTCTACCCCCTCAGAATAGCATCAAAGATTACATTTCTAGAATGGTTTTAAGGCTGTATTGTGGACGGTGATTTATTTCCCTTCTATGTCTCTTAGATGAAGAGTCCATTTCTCACATCGCATCTGCCCCTGAGCGGGTTGTGTGTGAAATATGATATGAGACTGTTCTCTGAGGGCCCGTGTGGGCCTGGACTGACAGCTGAGTGACAGGGGGCTGGAAGGCTCAAAACTACGGCCTGTTAAAGGCTGGAACAGCACTCTTCACTAGCCGTCACAGCCGCACTCAACCATGCAGGGATAAAAAAATAAAATAAAATAAAAAATCTTGGAATGGGTTAGAAGAAGAGAGTATTTTATGAGAAAGTAACAGTGGCAGAAAGTTTTTTCTTCAATTTACCACATTTCTTAAGTCCAAAATCAAAGGAAGTGATCACCCAAAATTATATTTTGCTTAAAATATATTCACTCTCTGGCTATGACGAGTATGTTTCTCCATCTTGTTTGTTCATTTTAGCTGTGTTTCTGATTTCATTCATCATCATCTCATTACTGGTGATGGAAATATTCAAAATATGGACAAAAAAATCTTGAAGCATTGATTTGGCCTACTGTGGTATTGACATTAAGATTAAACTCTGGATAGAGCATGAAAAAAGAGGATACACTCTCCATAAAAACAGTTTCATTGTCTAGATTTAGGCTTTAGCTTTGTGCAAATTGTAAGTAAAAGTCTAACCAGGAGGCAGACAGATGTTGATTTTAAAAAACGTCAAGTTGGGAGAGTTTTTCCATGCAATGGTTTGGGTCAGTCACTACCACCATGATATTTGGACCATACCTGGAGAAGAATTTCAGATCATCATCATAATAATTTATGATAATAATTCATAATTTATTTGAATATTCTGTTGTTAGGCCCCTCATGTTAATGCCCTGCTGTAAATGAAGACATCCATAAAGTCCAACTTAACTGCAATATCTTGTGAAATGAAAAGCTGCGTGTTTATAATTCTGTGTGTTTACAACTTCAAACATTGCTTCGGTCCTCTATGCATAATATTGCTTTCTCCAGTGAAAAAGTCATCTTGTCTGAAACAGGAGAAAAATATGCACAGATCAAACACCATTTACAAGTGAAAACAGTTCTAAACAAATACATCACTATTGTGATATTGTGAAGTTGGACTGGAGTCGTGTGCATTACTTGTTGATTATTCTGTTGTTTTTATCAGCTGTTTGGGCTCTCATTCTGACGGCACCCATTCACTGCAGAGGATCCATTGGTGATGTAATGCTAAACTTCTCCAAATCTGTTCCGATGAAGAAACAAACTCATCTTGGAGGGTGAGTACATTTTCAGCAAATGTACATGCTTGGGTGAAATGTTTCTTTAAATCTGACGTTTGTAATTCTAATGTAATTTTTAATTCTAATGACATACATCCACGGTTGGGGAGTAACGGAATACATGTAACGGCGTTACGTAATCAGGATACAAAAATCTAGTAACTGTAATCTGTTACAGTACAATCACTCACAATATCAACAAAATGTTTTGCTTTTATAAAATAAAGAAAACAAACATGATCCGCTTTCTGCAGTCTCGTCTTGAACAGGAGTGCTTCTCAGAAATGATCCGAAACTCAGCGAATAGATGCCTCACAGACATGGTAAATATATCTATAGAAAGCTTTAAATTACTACTTAATGAAATAAAACAAATTGAAAACAAAAACTCTTTCATTATAATCATAATCCTTAAAGATGCACTTCACTCTAAAGGCGCGTCTAATGAGGAGATGGCAAGTCAGGATCGGCAACTTCATCCGACACCGACTCAGAAAACACTAGTTTATTAGTAAATAATTCAATTATCTCCTTACTATTTTCCCTTGACAAATTCATGGTAATTACTTTTGCTGGGGCCTTGCGGCAAGCTTTAGCCTATTGCATGCATTTGAACACAGATCTCTTCAGCTGCGCTGACTGCACGCATGCTGCTGCTGCGGGAAACTAAACACCGTCGAGCCGCTCTTGACTGTCGCAGTAGCACGGTCTTGTGTTGTTTCCACCAGCGCTGCAATTTTTTGTATCACTAATTGATGGATTTCTAAAATATATAAATAAGGAGAAGCCTAAAACAGGCCCGGGGCCCAGCCCGCGTCTGAACTATGACGTGAAAATTGGCCCGAAGCCTGGCCAGAGGGGCGTAAAAAAGTCGGGGCCCATCTGGCCCGGGCTGAAATGCAGGGCTCTAGTTCCTGGTTCTGTTGACACACGTTGAGTTGACTCACATGAGCCACCTACTGATGCGTGTGCAAATAACACCTGTCTACAATTATTCTCCTCAAATGCGGGATGAATTAATTATGATGCTTCCTGCTGGGAAAAACGTTTTCATGTTTGGAAATTTCACAGATATTTTGTTTTCAAAGAAGATAAAGGAAATAACATAGTTGTACAGAACTAGTGGAAAACGAGCCTGAAAATGTAGAAATGAACATGAGAGCCCACACCCCGGATCAGTCAATGAAATAAAGAAAGATGGCATTTCACATGCATTTCGACATGTAGGCTTATTTTAAAATAGACTAATATGTATATGGTGTACATTTTTTAATGTTGTGTATAAACTATATTTATTTTTACTTGTAGCCTATATAAAGAAATTCAAAAAATAATACAAATAAAACTGTAATACTAAACTGTATAGCCACTAGATGACTGCATAGCCTTTTTATATAAATATACGGGATGTAATATCTAGATGATGAAACAAGACACGATTTTTAATCATTTCAAATAGTTTTTACTATAGTTTTTATTAATGTTGTAATTTTAAAGTCATAGCTAAATAAAATTACTTATTGCTTTTTTGACTTATTTACATATGTAACTTGAAGTAATCCAAAAGTAATCAGATTGCATTACTTTTATATTGTGGTACTTGGATTACGTTACTGAATACTTTTTAATGAAGTAATTTGTAATTGTAACGGAATACATTTTAAAAGTAACCCTCCCAACCCTGCATGTATCTGATTTTTGCATTTTTATTTATTTATTTTCCCCCAGCTGGCTTCAGTGTGAACAGTACCGGTGGAATTCATTTGTTGTATTTATTTTTTTTTAAATTATTTTTTTTACTTCAAATTGACAAATTGTAGTTTGTATGAAAAATTATCATAAAGTCATTCTAAAATGGTTTTGTTGTAATTTTTTAAATAAAATTTACTTTGTACATGTTCTGAATAATGACATTTAGCTTTTTGTTTTAGTGTCATGATCGCCCAAAATGCCTTGAGGCAAAACAAGCACTGGCTATGATATCCCTATACAATAAATCTTTCTTTGAAGAAAGTATCTGCACACAAGATTTATTACAAAATAATTTTGATTGCTTCCTTCAGTTATTTTTTGTAATGTTTGTAATTATTGCAAAATGTCCCATTGATTACTTCACGTCAGTTTCTCTTTACCATAAAATAAAAGTCAGTTTCTCGGTACCATAAAATACAGTCAATGAATAAATAAAGAGAACATTCATGCATATAAATATAAACTATATATATACAGTATGTGCATATATATATATATATACAGTATGTGTATATATATATATATATATATATAGTATGT
>NW_015506588.1:149982-160976 GCF_001515645.1 Sinocyclocheilus grahami
ATTTTTTTTTTTTATTTCAATGGCTGCAACACACTCCAAAAAAGTTAGGACAAAGGCATGTTTAACACTGTCACATCAACTTTCCTTTTAATTGCAATTTTTAATTGTTTGGGTATTGAGAATACTAATTGTTAAAGTTTTGCAAGCAAACTTTTTGTCCAATCTCACTTGATACAAGACTAAAGATTCTCAGCAGTCTCTGACCGTCGTTGTATGATTCTCCATTACATAACTGGTCATACATTTTCAATAGGAGACAGATCTGGATTGATCTAGCACATTCACTCTGTGTCTACGAAACCACGCTGTTGTAGCACCTGCAGAATGAGACCTGGCATTGTCTTGATCTAATAACCATGGACTTCCCATGAAAGATGTCATATTGATGGCAGTATATGTCTCTGTACAATTTCAATATATGCCTCCATGTCAATGATACCTTCGCACATACTGTATGCCAGTCACCCATGAAGTGGCATAAAAGTAACCAATGCAGCTACTTAATAATGTGCTACTCATTAACGCGTTAACTTCCCCTTTCAATAATGTGATGCTTTGCCCTCTGACGCTGCTCCCATTAAGCGCTGTTGGAAGTGAATGAATTGATTCAGCATTTCGACACCTCCGTAAGAATGCATTTAACTCAACAAAGCGGTCTATTAAAGGATGTATTGACCTCGTGAATTAGCGAATTTTACTATACAAATATTTTTTAAATAGGAGACAGATCTGGATTGATCTAGCACATTCACTCTGTGTCTACGAAACCACGCTGTTGTAGCACCTGCAGAATGAGACCTGGCATTGTCTTGATCTAATAACCATGGACTTCCCATGAAAGATGTCATATTGATGGCAGTATATGTCTCTGTACAATTTCAATATATGCCTCCATGTCAATGATACCTTCGCACATACTGTATGCCAGTCACCCATGATGTTTGCTCTGCTGCACCCCCATACCATGACAGATGTTTGCTTTTGCATCTGTCGCTGATGAAATTCTGGATGGTCCCTTTGGTCTTTGGGACTGAGAACTCAACATCCATTTTCCCCATATACAAGTTGAAATGTGTCTTTTTGACTATGTGAGATGAGCTCTGGCCCAGAGAACTGCATAGTCACTGCATAGAATCATTGTACAGCGTTCACCTGGAGTAGGGGGCAGTCATATTTCAGGGTGACCGTGCCACTCTTTATCACAACCCTGCTAAAAGTTCCAGTACGTGTGCTCATTGGCGTCCCTTCAGCTGGTGGCGCCCTAGGCGACTGCCTAGCTCGCCTATGCCTAGCAACGGCCCTGAGTACCAGAGATTCAAGTTGCATTTATTGATGCAGCGGCAGACTGTGTTAAGTGACAGCGGTTTACCAATGTACTCCTGAGCCCATGTGGCTATATTTAACACACATGATGGCTTCTTATGCAATGCCATCTGAGGGCTCAAAGGTCATGCACATTCAACTGAGGTTTCCTGCCTTGCCCTACACAGATTAAGATTTCTTTATCTTTTCATGATATTATACATGGTACACTCTTAAAAATAAAGGTGCTTCACGATGCCATAGAAGAACCTTTTTGTCTAAATGGTTCCATAAAGAACCTTTAACATCTGAAGAACCTTTCTGTTTCACAAAAGGTTCTTTGGGGTGAAAGAAGGTTCTTCAGATTACAAAAAGCTAAGAAAGAGATGGTTCTTTAAAGAACCTTTAACTGAATGGTTCTTTGTGGAACCAAAAATGGTTCTTCTATGGCATCGCTTGAAGAACCTTTTGAAGCACCTTATTTTTAAGAGTGTGGTTGGTAAAAGACCTAAATTCCTTGCAATTTTGCATTGAGAAAGGTAATTTTTGATTTGCTTGACACTTCTCTCATGAAATTTGATACAAAGTGATGAGCCATGATCCAGCTTTGCTTGCAAAGACTGAGATGCTTCTTTTATACCCAAACATTATACCCTTGTAAGGATCCACCTGCCAGCCCAAAAAGCGGAATGTTCAAACCTGTTTGAAGGTTTAATGCATATTCAGTCTTTTACTTGCGCTTCTGAATTTATCAGAATTTAGTTTAAATTTTAGTCTAGCTCCATGTTCAATCTGACTCCAATTTCACGTGATCAGTTTTTAATTAGAAATATTGCTTTGAAATATTGCCTAACTTTAATGATAACAAATATTAATTTAGATATTTGATTATTCTGGACTCACTATACTTTCAATTATCCGTTCACTGGGGACCTAATGTCTCTAACTTCAGAGTGAGTCAGAATAAATCAAATGTAACAATTTATTATCAGTCAGGTAAATATGTATTATGCCAATTACATAGACAATTCAAAGATATCAAATCAATACAAGACATCAAATTCTCAAAGACAAATCTAAGAGTAAGATGCATACCTGACTTTTAGAAAAATACATAGTGTGAAGTGTGTGGACACACTTCATACTACGGGCTTTCTGGCTACAGAATCGCCCTGACTGATTTGCAACTTTCCCTTAAATACTACCAGAACAAAGACAGAGAAATCTTTAAATCAGTTGTAAAAACATAAAATACCTTTTGTTTGTTAGGTTCTATGATCCAGGGTCACACCCGGCTGGAAACATTTTCACAGACCCCTAAAGGGGGACACACCCCCTCCTCAACACAACACAATTCTACAAAAGTTTTAAGTCTTTCTCACAATATAAACGACTACTTTGAAATTGAAACCAATTTACCAATCGCACAAATACCTTTAAAATGACACTAAATATGAAGGGGAAAAATAACAGGTTCACAAGATACATGATATGTGGGATATGCATATTCTTAATGAACTTTGAGTGAAACCTTTTTGGGGGAAAAGAGGGAGAGGCAGAGCGGGCAGGGGGAGAAGGGGGTCGTAAATGGGCGAGGTGAGAGGGGTTGTTTGGTCTCTTTGAAGATTTCTTCTCCAGATAAGTTTTATTGTTTTATTGCATGGCGTCTGTTTTGTGTGAGTTCCTGAGTATTGGTTTCATGAAGAGTTAATTTCATAAGGAAATAAATTCACTCCTTTCACCCTCTCCTATAACCAAATCACCTGCTTACTGTGAACTGTTTCAAAACTGTTTAACTTGGATATTCTATAACCTTTTCACTTTTATTTTGCCTCTGTCCCAACTTTTTGGAGTGTGTTGCAGCCATAACAATCTAATATTGTTTATATTTACAACATATATTTAAGTTGGTCAGTGAAAGCTTTGGAAATCTTTCCTTTGTACATTTGTCAGTTAAATTAAAGTTAAAGAGCATTAAAAAAATCACAGATTCTTGTTTTTATTGCATTTTACAAAACGTCCCAACTCTTCTGGAATTGGGGTTATAAAATAGATACCTAAATTGTTCCAAGTTATTACATAATTGAAGATTAAGATGTAACAATATGTCATGTATAATAATTTTTAACTATGTTACTTGACTTTTACTTGCCATCTTTCTTCTGGTATTCTCCTCTTTATTGTCCTACGTTCCCGTAACTGTGACCTTTATTGCCTGCCACCTGTAAACCATAAGTGTATTTAAGGACTGTTCCACATGTGCATGTGCAATAATTATTTATGGTTCATTGAATAAATGTAGACAGTAAAATGTAACAGTAAAATTTAACCGTATGTCATGTATAATGAATGAATGAATGATGGATGATTAATAATGGTAATAATAATTTTTAAATATGTTACATTACTAAATGTGATCTACATGCTATATTTTCTATTAGATATCATACTCCGCCAGTGGATTGATTACATTTAGAATTGCAAATTTTTTTTCCCAGAAATGTTATGTTTAAATATGCAAATTATGCACATTATCAAATTAAATATGCACTAATTGGCATACATTTCCAGAACAGAAATCTGGATAAAGCTAGGTTCAACATTCTTGTTTCATTTTGTTGACAACCAAAATGATTTTGCCTCTAGTGTTTTTGCCTTAAGAAAACTCTTGAACTCTAGTTTGTACTTGAGTTTGTAACCTGCAAATTGGGGAAGTAAGCCCACACTAGTTCTTCTGAGTTTTTTTATTACTCACTTTAAACTATATTTTTAATGATCAGCCAGTCAGAGGCCTGAATAACACCACTTTCACATGCGACTTGGCTCATCATATTGCATTTACTTTTAGACATTTAACATTTTCTGTTGTAAATGAATAACTGTTGTGACCATCTGACTCCGTACATAAAAACGTCCTCCACTCATAGTTCAAAAGTGCAATGCTAGTACTTATCCATGTAAACCTGGACAATTATTACAAAATCACCCTCCTTATACTGTATGAACACACCTCTGGGGAGGGTTTAAGCAAATGTGTTGAGTAATAAATAGAACAGATAAGAACATCATTCAGAACATGTCAGATTTCACTCTAGTCTTGCCTCTGTTTTCCCCTTTCCATGAAGACTATGGCGTGTTATCGTACAGACTGCATTGAGAAACCTATTTCTAAGCTTTTTGAGAAACTTGGCCATCTGGTTGGTTCTTATCCGTTTTGTTTTTTTGTCATTCCTCTGATGATGTCTGCTGCTCTGGGAGGAGGACTGAACTTTCTCAAAGTCCATGAGGACAATGACATTGAGAATCAGTTCACACCTATCAACGGACCTTCCAAGCAAGCCAGACATTTTGTAAAAGAAACTTTTCCAAGTAACGATTCATTGTTTTCAAGTCAAAGACTCTATGCTGAGGGAAACTATGCAGTGATGATATTTTCTATTGTGGAAGGAAACATTCTAACAGATGCCCTGTTTGAGGAAATCAGTGAGTTTGACAAGCAAGTGCATAGTCTTTCTGTCAATGTCAATCAAACTCAGATAAGCTTCAAAGATATTTGTGCCAAAGAAAATGGGAACTGTGTCTCAAATCCTATACTGGACATTATTGATGATAAATTCATCAATTTATCATTTCCAATAAATAAGTGGAAAGCGAAAGATGTTTTTCTTGGCTCTACAGTAGGAGGTGTTGAAGAAAGAGGAGGTGTGATCCAACAGGCACGCGCCATCAGACTTTTCTACTTTTTGCAGGATAAACCTGGAGCCTCTCAATGGCTTCAGCAGTTCCAAAATGTTCTATCCAAAAAAACCCTCAGCATAGGACTCAAGGTAAGTAGCCGTGTAAAGGGGCTGATTCATGCATGGAAGCATATTGTAGACCAAATGATCTGTAAAATCAGTACTTTATACCATATTATACCATATTTCCATATGTACTGTAAGTAGCATATATCTAGATAACTTTCTCAATCGGCAGGTGTCTCATTTTACCTCGCTCTCCAGACAAGAGGAGATAGAGAAACACACAACAGATGGCATTCCTCTGTTTTCAATAACTTACTCACTTGCAATCTCCTTCTCAGTGTTATCCTGTATGCGGTAAGCAACAGATATCACACATATTCAGACACCACAGGGAATAATCATAAAGTAACAAAAAGAAAACAAAAATCTTGTGTAGTCTATATTTAATAAAATATGGAACATCGTTATGTCCACTTATGTCTGATCATAAACTTACATAAACTCTAATAATAAAACAAACATGTTTTTTTAATATAAATTTAACAATGTTTTACTGTATTTTTGATCAAAAATGCTGCATTGGTGTCTGTATATATATATACAGTGGGTACGGAAAGTATTCAGACCTCCTTACATTTTTCACTCTTTGTTATATTGCAGCCATTTGCTAAAATCATTTAAGTTAATTTTTTTTCCTCATTAATGTACACACAGCACCCCATATTGACAGAAAAACACAGAATTGTTGACATTTTTGCAGATTTATTAAAAAAAAAAAACTGAAATATCACATGGTCCTAAGTATTCAGACCCTTTGCTCAGTATTTAGTAGAAACACCCTTTTGATCTAATACAGCCATAAGTCTTTTTGGGAAAGATGCAACAAGCTTAAATGATTTTAGCAAATTGCTGCAATATAACAAAGAGTGAAAAATTTAAGGGGGTCTGAATACTTTCCGTACCCACTGTATATATATATATATATATATATATATATATTTGTGTGTGTGTGTTTGTGTTTCACTAGTGGATTCAGTCCATGTATATAGACTTTGGATAATTCAATTAACTGCCTTTTTGACTAAAAATTATGTCTGATTTGATTTAAGATTTCTGGTTTCATTTCAGTCTTGATAATGTGAGGAACAAGATCTGGGTCTCTTTCATGGGAGTTCTGTCTGCGGGTCTGGCTGTGCTCTCCAGCTTTGGCTTGCTGCTCTTTCTTCAAGTGCCGTTTGCAATAACAGTGGCTAATTCGCCTTTCCTCATTCTGGGTAAGCGTGTGCCTGTGGAAAACCATTGCTTATTTGTATGCACTGCATAAAACAATTTATGCAAAATCCTAGTTTTAGTTAATGTCCTTATATTGTTTTTGAGTAACACAAAATGAGATGTTTAGCAGAATATCCATACTACTCTCTTCCATACAACAAAAGTGAAAGGGAATGAGTGCTGTCAAGCTAAAAAAAAAATAGACACTCTGTACATCTTGTTGTACCTTGAATGCCATTGAATTGCACCTACACTACCGTTTAAATGTTTTTCCTTTTTAAAGGAAATTAATACATTCATGCAGCAAGGACACATTAAATTATTCAAAAAGTGACAGTAAAGATATTTATAATGTTACAAAAAAATATATTTCAAATACATTTTGATACATAAATATTAAGCAGCACAACTGCTTCAACATTGATAATAATAAGAAATGTTACTTAGCAAATCAGCATATTAGAATGATTTCTGAAGGATCATGTGACACCGAAGACTGGAGTAATAATGTTGAAAATTCAGCTTTGCATCCAAGGGATAAATTACATTTCAAATATTGTTCATATTTCAAATAGTAATCATATTTCACAATTTCACCCTTTTTTACTGTATTATAGATCAAATAGGAGAAGCTGTTATGGGGAGCATAAGAGACTTCTTTCAAAAACATTAACGCATCTTATCGACCCTAAAACTTTTTTTGTTGCATTGGCATATATTTTTTTTTTTACACATAAACCTGACTTTGTTATTAATTTCTTCTAACAGTTGTTTAATTGCAAATGACTGTATACATATTTTTTTAAATATTTCCGAAATGTTTAATATAAAACTTTATTTTATTCCAAAAAATAAGTTGCCTTCAGGTTGGTGCCATGACCCGGACTGTCCATAGAAACTGAGTGTACTTTAGTCTGTATTCTTTAGTTTCTCTGTGATATTCAGGTTGCATGTTCTTACCAGGTTCATTTAGCAGATATGTTATGGTCCTGCTTATTGGCTATTGACACAGGTTGAAATTGTATATATTGTTTATTTTTATGTAAACTGAAGCAACATATCAAATCCCATATGTGCTGTCTGTCATCCTAGGTCCCAGTGGTTGATAATACATTCCTTCATGCACCTTTCGCAACACATTGTGAGTGGTGCTAAAAGTGCGTTCAGTTTTATCTGAATTGAAACGTGAATTTGACATTAAGTTGGTCGTTGTACGTGTCGTGGAAGTTCGGAAATGAAACTTCAGTGAGTGGTGCTGAAAGGTTAATGGTCTATCACATTTGAATATAACTCAGTACCTAAACTAAACCCTGCCCTAAACCTAACTGACAGTGTTAACAAAAACAAATGGGAAATGAAATGCATTTGCTGAACCAACCATGCCATTGCAGCTTGCTTCTACAAGTCTTCAACTTGATTCTTATTTCATGGGACTTGTTCCTGAGCGCTCTACAATTCAAGTGCAATCTGTACCAGGTGGGCTACCGACTAAGTTTACCACATCAGAAAGCCATTCATATGGTTGTATGATAAAAACATTGAAATGTATTACATTACAAATCATGCTCTATGATAAAAGTGTCATAATATAGTATTGTACGAGGAACCATGGAAAAATAAGTCTTTATTAATCGATAATTTGTGTCAAAAGGAATTAAAGTTTAACCATTTTAACAGTTGTACTGCCTTTAGTGTTCATTTCAGTTACTGCAGTGAATTGTCTCTATAGGTATGTTTCTGGAGTTTTGCAAAAATGTAGAGGCACATTTTCTCAATGAGTTTGTTAACATGCACCCTCAAAATGCAATTATAATGGAATTTTGACACCCTATAGGCTGTTTATTAGTGGTCTCTGCTAAGAAAGCATCATTCATTCAAGCATGTCATTGGGAAATCTAAGGATAAAAATTGGACATTAAGAATTACAGACTTATGTCATATTACTTAAAATAAATAGATAAATAAATTCCCAAATTCCACAAGGAATTTCTTCACCTAATTTCGAAAAACGTAATTTAAAAAAAAAAGTCATATAACCCAGGCACTATGTGAATGAAAGGTGAATATACCTCAGCAGCACAAGAATGCTGTCATATGACATAAAGGTAATGTAAAGTTGCAATTTTATTTTGTGGAATAACCAATGTAAACTCTAGATTATCAATAAACTGAGTGATTGCTTTAGAAGCTGTGACTTCCGAATCTATAAAAATATATACTATTTGCAAATATGACTGCAGTACACTCTCCCAGATAGCTTTTGAATACAAACCTAATATTTGACAATAGCAGATATCAGTCATTCCCAGAACAAAACCTTTTAGAGAGTTCTAAAATAAGAAAGTCCTAATCTGAATTTATCATTTTTACAAATTCTTTTAAGGTAAATTCACTCAGCGGCCATTTTGGTCAGCTATTTTCCAGTGTAAGGTCCACGCACTTGGCCCAAGGAAGGTATCCAATAGTGGGTGAAGGTTTCTTGTGTGTTCAGTCTTTTCAGCATGCAACGTTATTTGATTTAAATTTAATTCTAATCTGACTCCATTTTATTATCTAATCTGACTCCATTTTATTATGACCTCGCATTTGAGTTAGAATGCCAATTATTATTGATCATTTATAGGGTAAAATATCTAAACATCTGATTATTCTATTTTTTCTTTAATATTATTGTACTCGTTCATTCGGGTGCTCATTTGGCTCAAAGATATCGCTTCGGCCGTTAGCGTATCTTACGATCACATTCTCGTCAGTCTTGGTTATTAGACAGAGGTAATTAGCTAATACTTTAGACGGCCGCTCCTATGCTTGCTCATTCTAAAGGTACTTTTATTTAGCCCCCATAGATTTGTATACACTTGAATGAAGCAACATTATTTCTAGTCAGAGGTCACGACCACTACTACAGATATAATCTGACCAACATTACTTTCCCTGATAGTAGCTTTGGTGTGGTCATGCCATGGTTTCCCATGTACACTAAGCTAAAGTAACATTACAGTATTCAAACAGAGGTCATGGCTCACCCTATTTAGGTTGGTCGAACAACATCCAGTTGACCTAAATGGAAATTCCCTATAAGCCCTTACAATCTAAGTACACTTGAATTAATACCAAGTGTTAGCCGGATCTCTAAAATACAGTTGGTGTGCCCTATGCTCCATCTCAACTGAATTTTAGTCCGTTACTAACCTGACGCAGGAAATGCGGTAACAAGGATACAACGTAATCTACTAGAGTCAATAATTACAGAGTAAAACAGAATAAAATCAAATGTAACAATTTATTATCAGTCAGGTAAATATGTATTATGCCAATTACATAGCCAATTCAAAGATATCAAATCAATACAAAACATCAAATTCTCAAAGATGAATCTAAGAGTTAGATGCATACCTGGACACACTTCATACTATGGGCTCATTCTGGCTGCAGAATCGCCCTGATCTTCTTGCAGTTTTCACTTAAATTCCTTAAGACCAATACCATCATCCCCCGAAATGGAGACAGAAACTAACAATTGAAATATGCATTGATCAAGTAGAGTTAACACCTTTTGGGACAGAAAGTAATGAAAAGACACGAAAGACACTGGGAAGCGGCACACCCTCTATAATGAGCCAAATATTTCTAAACTCTTAGGATCTGTATCACCTTTTAGTTTACTTCTTGTAAGAATGAGACCATTGTACCAGATGCCCTGAGACTATTCAAATGATACCAAACATGCATGACTGTAAAGTGAAAGTGACATGTGGCCAATTATGGTGACCCATACTCGGAATTAGTGCTCTGCATTTATCCCATCCAAAGTGCACACACACACACACACACACCGTGAACACACACCCGGAGCAGTGGGCAGCCATTTTTGCAGCGGTTGGGGGTTCGGTGCCTTGATCAAGGGCACCTCAGTCATGGTATTGAAGGTGGGAGAGAGCGCTGTACATTCACTCCCCCCACCTACAATCCCTGCCGGTACGAGACTCGAACCCGCAACCTTTGGGTTACGAGTCTCACTCTCTAACCATTAGGCCACGACATTCCCCAAACGTCACCTGCATTGATGTAGAACATTATATTCTACTATTGACCATTCTGAGTGAGCTGAGTGAAGGGCAGAGGTGTAAAGTATTGGAGTAAATGTAATTAGTTACTGTACTTGAGTATCTTTTCGGGTACTTTGTAGTTGTACTGAGTATCAAAGATCTTAGCAACTTTTACTCTTTACTCTACTACATTTGAAATGAGTGTTGCAGTTACACATTACATTTTGCATGGACCTAGCTTTTTCTGCAGCAGTTTATTTCTGCTACAAAAGACGTGATACTGCTTATTACAGGTCACTGAAAGTACTGCGTTTTGCCCTTACTCACCCAAACTTGTCAACAAGGCTACTTTATGTGAATGCGAGTTCCTTAGCAAGTATTTGTGAATCAGAGGTGCTTTATATATGAGATGAGGACATGACTGCAGCCGGCAATGAGGTCCAAACCAGCACAGCCACTGCAAGAAGGCTTCGGCTTTTTAATTTTACTTAACATTATTTCATTTATCCATTATACTGAAGAGACCTTTTTGAAATATATTGTTTTTTGTTTGTTTTATGTAATTTTGAGATGTTCCGTTTTATTTTGGTTTTAGAAAATAAACGTGATTGCTCTCCTCACAAATCAA
>NW_015506588.1:161989-182206 GCF_001515645.1 Sinocyclocheilus grahami
TTTGAGGTGTTCAGTTTTATTTTGGTTTTAGAAAATAAACGTAATTGCTCTGCTCACAAATCAACTCTTTCTTGTTTTTGTTTCATGCTCTCTGTGCCTTGCCCTGGACTTTTATGTCACTTCCTGTCTCCCGTGTTGTTTGTAGTCCGTTTGTTTTTCTTTGGTTCCGTTTTTCTTTGGTTCCCCTTGATTAGGTGTGTCTTATCTTGTTAAGCTTGTTAGCCCCCAGTGTGTATATTTAGTCCTAGTTTTTCTTTAGTTCCTTATGAGTTGTCGAATGTAATGGTCTTTTGTTTGCCAGTCATTCTGTTCTTTGTTCCCTTTGGTTTTTTCCTTATTGTTTGTTCTAGTTTTTCCATTAAATACCAGCACATAGATCCTTGCCTCTGCCTGTTTTCCACAGCTTCTCCACAACGTTACAGTTTTTCACCGGCATGTCTCTTTGACTAGTGCATCTTTGAGCCTATATTTAGTATAAGTAAAATACTTAAGTACTGTTAAAATCAGATACTCTAAGACTTTTACTCAAGTTGTTTTGGAATTGGTGACTTGTAACGTGTAGTGGAGTAATTTTCACTGTATGGTCTCTGTACTTTTACTCAAGTATGGTTTTTAGGTACTCTTTACACCTCTGGTGAAGGGAAGGATGGGTGAGGGGAAGGAAGGGGATGAGGAGGAACCAATGCATATGTGAGAGACGTTTTCCCGCATTTTCTCTCAGTGAGATGTGGAAACAGTTAATGCACTGTGTGTGTATTGTCCGTTTCAGAAGATCAAAGTGTCTGAGTTTCTGTAATTCTTACACCAGTCATGCAAGTACAGCTCCTATCTGTCTGAATAAGCAAAGACCGAAATCTCTGGCTCTGTTTGTCAAGATTACTTTTATTCTAGAAGGCTAGATTGTTCAATGTTAAATTATTGTATACACTGTTCATTATTAAAAAAAAGTGTAAGGTGCAGCAGATGTTACAGCAAATGGACATATTCTACCCCCATGGCTGCCAAATGCACCTGGTCAGGTTGTTTATAAGGGTCTAACACCCCTCTGTGGCCACACACAGTCACACCTGGTCTCACCTGTCTTCTCCCTGCCTCCTGCCTGCATATGATATGATGACACTCTATAAACTCCTTAAAAAGACAGAAACAGAGGGGAGGAACGACTCACAGAAGTTTAGTCTTGAACACCTCGCCTCTATAAAACAGGTTACACAACAGTCACATAAGATCGTTATGTTATCCTATAAATGGTAACATCTAAATTAATTGGTTTTAATCAAGTCAAAAATAATATGTAATATCGCAGAATCAACCCAAATACAATAATTTATAACAAAACAAATTTTAACAGGGAAAATCAGAATTTTGAATTAACTCTTGAAGGTAACAATTGTAGCTTACCAATTTTTACAGTGTATCAAGTGAGGAGCCAATCATCTCAGAAGCTATATTCTATATACATTTTACATATCTAGATTGTTAATTGTATACAGATATGATTTAAGCTCTAACGCTGTTTAAATCAATTTTACAATAATTCTTTGGTGTTTTAGTGTCACACTGTCATGGAGGTAAACTTGTAAAATTTGATATAATTTTACTCAAAAAAGGCTAGTATCTGTGAAAAGAACTCTTCAGTTGATCTGCAATATGCCATAGCAATTTGGACAGTATTACTACACGCTAGCATCTTTTTTAAAAAGTCAGATCGTAAATTTTAAAAATGACAAAGAAATGGCAAGTAATACATTGATTTAAATGTAAAATTGTGAAGTAGAAAAACTGAAACAGTATTTTCTTGTAAAACCCCAATAATCTATTTACTACTTCAAAAATGTTTTTACAGTGTACATGTGGAAATAAACAAATATGAAATTAATAAATGCATATAAATAAATAAATGAAAGTTAAAAATACATGAAGGATAATTAATATTTTCTGTAAGAAATTACAGTTTTTGTTAAACAACCAATTCAAGAAAAGGCAAAGTTACCTAATGCATTGGCAAATAAACTGCATTCTGCTAAATTTTGGAAGCCAGAGCATATCAAATAAAAGCTTGCCGAAAGCTGAGTATGTTGTGTTGTGTCCAGTTTAAGTACCGAATATTGTTAAAAGTGTGATTTAAATAGAGATTACAAGGCTAGCTAACACACTCAGTGTAGGTTATATTTTTAAGTTTATTTACTCAAAGTTTTGTCTATGAAAAACCCACTGAATTTTCTCATTAGAGCCCAGAGAAAAAAAAGTTAATTTACACACTTGGTAGAAACGTGCTTCCAAACGTATGCAGCAAGTTGTCATTTGATATATATCTAAAATAATAACAACAACAAATTTGGCTTTTCATCTAAATTTAAAAAAAATGAATTACTTAAGAGCTACTGTATTCCAATGATATTGCACATTTGATGTTGATATGATGATATTGCATTGTTTGTTTTGGAGGATAATAATATCCCAATTTTTGTTTGAAACAAAAAATACTAGGTCACTGCCACAGAAAACAAGCATTTGTAGTCAGACTTTTGACACAGCACCTTCTAATTACAACAATTACTATATAATGTATCTATATACCCCTTGTGAAGATTCCCCATGTGAGAAGCCCCTTTTAAATAATTCCTGCCAGGAGCTAAGTTAACATGCACCATGCTTGAATCTGTATATTATAACAATGCCAAATGATCTAGTCAGATTTAGATTTATTGATAACGTGCATATATTTCCATTTATGAACATATGGATTTTACTCAAAAAAGGCTAGTATCTGTGAAAAGAACTCTTCAGTTGATCTGCAATATGCCATAGCAATTTGGACAGTATTACTACACGCTAGCATCTTTTTTAAAAAGTCAGATCGTAAATTTTAAAAATGACAAAGAAATGGCAAGTAATACATTGATTTAAATGTAAAATTGTGAAGTAGAAAAACTGAAACAGTATTTTCTTGTAAAACCCCAATAATCTATTTACTACTTCAAAAATGTTTTTACAGTGTACATGTGGAAATAAACAAATATGAAATTAATAAATGCATATAAATAAATAAATGAAAGTTAAAAATACATGAAGGATAATTAATATTTTCTGTAAGAAATTACAGTTTTTGTTAAACAACCAATTCAAGAAAAGGCAAAGTTACCTAATGCATTGGCAAATAAACTGCATTCTGCTAAATTTTGGAAGCCAGAGCATATCAAATAAAAGCTTGCCGAAAGCTGAGTATGTTGTGTTGTGTCCAGTTTAAGTACCGAATATTGTTAAAAGTGTGATTTAAATAGAGATTACAAGGCTAGCTAACACACTCAGTGTAGGTTATATTTTTAAGTTTATTTACTCAAAGTTTTGTCTATGAAAAACCCACTGAATTTTCTCATTAGAGCCCAGAGAAAAAAAAGTTAATTTACACACTTGGTAGAAACGTGCTTCCAAACGTATGCAGCAAGTTGTCATTTGATATATATCTAAAATAATAACAACAACAAATTTGGCTTTTCATCTAAATTAAAAAAAAATGAATTACTTAAGAGCTACTGTATTCCAATGATATTGCACATTTGATGTTGATATGATGATATTACATTGTTTGTTTTGGAGGATAATAATATCCCAATTTTTGTTTGAAACAAAAAATACTAGGTCACTGCCACAGAAAACAAGCATTTGTAGTCAGACTTTTGACACAGCACCTTCTAATTACAACAATTACTATATAATGTATCTATATACCCCTTGTGAAGATTCCCCATGTGAGAAGCCCCTTTTAAATAATTCCTGCCAGGAGCTAAGTTAACATGCACCATGCTTGAATCTGTATATTATAACAATGCCAAATGATCTAGTCAGATTTAGATTTATTGATAACGTGCATATATTTCCATTTATGAACATATGGTTCAGAGACAATTTCTATGAGGACCTTTGGTAAGCTGGAGCCGTGTACCTCTGAAGAAAGTGATGGCATCGCGATTGTTTGCTCTGTGTGCCGATGCGGTTCATTTAGACGCTCGAGTCATTTGCGCCCCTGACGCACGCGTTTAGAATCAGTTCTGAACATCTCATTGTTTACAGATCTGGATTAAGTGCTCGTGCGGTGATGACTCATATTGCACCATGCTTCACATCCTCACGCAGTCGCATGCATTCATCCTGTGCTGTTCGCTTCACTGCAGTATTTCCCCCAGTGAGCGACAAGCAGTGTTGCGCACGCGATGTCTCCTCGAAGCAAACAGCTCTGTCCAGCTTGTGTAGGCTATGTTTAATTCAAGAACGAGTGCTTGATGGGTATCACAGCATTGACTTGAAATTTGTATTTAAATCAGCGTTAGGGGCCGTTCGCACAGGACGCAGTCTTGCGTTCAAACAGCGTGGTGGAGACGCGTTTTGAAACTGTTTAAAACTTGACGCGACGCTTAAGTAACAGCGTGACCGCATCCAAAGTCCAAGACGTCCGTCTGACGCATTTCTACTAAGACCAAAATAAACAAAAGGCACAGACAAAACGCGAGGACGCAGTGGGAATGTGTCTAAACAACCAGACGGAACGCAACATGATGGCAAATCTCGAGATGCGGCGCTCGAGCTGGCGTCTGAAAAAATAAATAAACAATATTAAAAAAACATTTTAACGCGAGACGCTGAACATGTAGACAGGTAGACACGACGCGACGCTACCAAAGACGTCCGTCTGACACCTGTCATAGACCAACAATTAAAAACAGCGCGACGGTGCGCAGCCGAAGTTACGCAGGGGTTTTACGCAGCTAAGGGCGTCTTAACGAGACGAGTTTAGAAATAACAGCGAGACACGACAACGACGAAAGACGTTTATGCAGTATGTTTATAGCAGAGCTGTTATACATGTACTCCTGCTCATCGAGCATCTATTTTTACCGAAACCTTAATGTGATGTAGCGTAGTTTTTTTTTTCGTTTTTCAATGTGTGTTTTTTCTCCTTTCAGCACTGGATAGCTCCTTCAGTTCTACAAACACGCCCTCCGTCAAATGACTGACAGCAGAAAAGACCATACACCAATCAATGGCACTTTCCCAAACCCTATAAGGTGCTGAAGAAGACGGGATGTTAGTAGTGTTGAGAAGTCCGACTCATTTCCTCGAATCGGTTCTTTCGAACAGTTCAGTTCAATGCAGCCGATTCGCAACCCGTGAACTGGATAAGCGCTCTGACCGAACGAGTCTGATCTGCGAACCGGTTCAAATACTTCGTTTAAAAGAACCGATTCAATGAACGATTCCTACGCGAATCGGACATCACTAGATGTTATAGCAAATGGTTTCTGCCGTTCTCATGCTTTAAGACTGGAGTGGACGAAAGAGGGCGGAGTGTGTTTGTCATCCAAGTGTGAAGTACTGACTCCCTGCCTCCGATAAATAGGATTTTTCCCCCTCTTTCATTCGATCACGTCTGTTGTGGTCCAGCATCATATTGGGAGGAGAGCGTCGGGGATCCTGCACATCTGCTGCGCTCCTGCTAGGAGATACAAGACCGAGCCAGCATCACTTACACAAACAACGCCAATGTACCTGAGGGGAAAGGGATTACCGATGCAATAACTGTCTTCTGGCCAGGAATCGGGTATCAGAAATGCGTGAAGATCCACAGGTGAGAATGCTGTGCTGATTTGATTCACTCCAGCTGTGATTTCTCGCATCAGAATTGGTGAACTGAAGCTGGTAAGGTAAAAGAGCTGGACTGAAGGATATGGCCATAATCCGGATATCGTTACTCTTGCAAGTGGGATTTGTTATAGCATCAAATTATAGATATGTGGAACATGATCGGGACCTAAAAGCAAAGCTACCCATTTACGATACGCACAACAATCAGCAAGCGCACCTCCGGAAACCCCATTCGGGTTTAGCGCTGAAGATTGAGGAACAGGTACCCAGAGTGGTGACTGCGTTTCTGCACACGGGGGATTCCTCCACCTTAAAACACGCCAACTGCTCCAGGAGATATGAGCTGGCGGTGTCGCTGGGCAGGACGCGCGGAGACGCTCATCACGCCATGCGCAGCGTCCTGGACACGGTCCTTCACGCTACAAACGTCCTCAACATGATCTTACAAACGAACAAGTCCAGACATCACAGCCCCAGACGCGATATGGAGTGGTACCACGCTCTGGTCAGGAGTATCCTGGAGGGAGACCTCAAGATCCATCGAGCAGTGGTCACCTTGAGCACCGAGTCCCCTCCTGAAGGGCCACCTGTTTACCTTCAGGCCACACGGGCAGGTGGAGAGATCATTCTCCAGGATTTATCCAGCACTGCCCACCATATATTGAAAAACAGAACGGCTGATACCGAGTGGTACCATGAGCATAAACATAAAAAGAAGACCCATCTCCAAAAACGAGTGCTGAGTCAAGATTTTGCCTCTTTTGACGCGTCTGTGCGCAATGGAGAAAGTTATATTACCGACAAAACTCAGATTCACTGGTCAGCTCCGTATTTGGAGTGTAAAAATGGGAATTTCATTCCCAAATGGCTCATGACACTCTCTGCTGGCTTCTATGGCCTTAAACCCAACCGGAATCCAGACTTCAGGTAACTTTGATAACATGGATTGTTCAGTTTGTGTAGGCTGATTAATGCACACAGAAAAAAAGAAATGGTATAGAAATAAATTTTACTCAGAAATTGCCAAATTTCACAAACAATTATAAAGAAAGAGCAAGTAACAGACTGAATTAAATGTGAACACATAAATGTGTAAAACATAATCTAATAATCTTTATTTACAACTTTGAAAATTATTTTTTTTACAGTGCAGATTATCCACACAGAATCTGTTATTATGAGGATTACTATGTTCTGTTTAGTAGGAATTAGTCTTTTTTTAATTTAGCAAATTAAATCATTATATTAATGAATTCAAGTTGATTTCTATAGTTCTTACAATACAAAAAAAAAGTTTAAATGCATGTTTCAGTGTGCATTTCAATCAGGAAGTATTCTGTTATCGGTCAGAGTTGAGTGTGTCCAAACAATGTCCATTATTACAAAATTGCAACGTTACCTAATGCAGTAGCAATAATTGTTTTTCATAGTCTTATTGTTCACATTTTTGTATTTTATCCTTCGGATGCTATTGGTTAGTATGACAAACCATCACTGCAGGTGTAGAGAGTGCTTCTAAAAATAACCAATGCTGGTTGCATAGCAAGAAACCCCATGGCCCCCGAACAATCAGCTCGCTTCTCAATATACAACCACGGTTATTGGAGATGATTAGACTGATCAGGCTAACATGGTGGAGATGTTGTGTACAAGGATCCTCGACTCAGTTCAAAGATGAGTTAAGGGGCGCCAATAACACTGGAGCTCAGAGACAGGAATAGGGCTGTTTCCTGTTTACTAATTAATCCCACGGGTACCAGCACCATAGACGCCACGATTGTTCGTTATAAATTCTTTAGATTTTTGTGTGAATCATCATCTATGATGTGATGCAATTATTGCATAGTTGGACTGTGGTATGTAACATGGACCAAGCTCAATTTGCAGTGTATGGCAAAAATGGTGTTTCCGTTTATATCTGCCATCTTCAAATTCTCCAGTCTATCGTCTAAATAAGCAAAGCAAGCAGAAGCCAGTGTCTCTCTGGGTTTGTTCAGTAGTTATGCTGTAATTTGTAACCTCCCTGCGCAGGTCGATATTTGGCCAAGGCTTTATCTTATGATGGCTTGTATCCCCTGGGTAGTGAATTCTGAAACACTTGCTGGCTGTGACATAAAGGTAGATCCATCCTGTTGTCTTTAGGCCCACTCTTTGCCACCTATATGTATAAAGGGGCAATGGAGGGGGGAAGGGGTGTTCTCTAAAGCAATGTCTCCAGTTTTCACTCCCAGGATACCTTTCAGTCAATACAATAATGAATAAATAATGAAAGATGTACAACAGCAAAATAGAGGTACATCTCATACATCTGACATTTTTAGTTTAATCTTGCATGTCGGAATTTTAAATTTAGAGTTCTTATCATGGACAACCTGCTATTTATGAAGCGAAATGTCTGGGTCATGCAGGTGAAAAGTTTATTACATCTAGTTGAGTCTTGAGTCTTCACTTTGACAAATTCCATTATCTGGTGTAACTTGAGCTGATGGACACGTAGAGCACATGTATGATGATTAGTAAGTAGGTTTGTTCTTTTTTGGACAAACTGTGAGAGCGGTGCTCACCGCCACACAATGTGAGGGTGTTGTGGTTGGTTGGCAGAATATCATTACATGGATGCTAAGGTGTTCTGAGTGATTTTAGAATGCTGCTATATGGTTGCTAGGGTCGTCTGTGGTTTCTAGGGTATTGATAGGTTGTTCTGGGTGGCTGCTTATTTGCCCAAGGGTCAATGATGTGATGTTCATTATTTTGTCAGGATCTATTCATGTATTCAAAAATGCAATTCATACATACTGTGAATTGAATAAAAGCCTTGCATGTTATTAATTTTGAAAACATTTATTTTGATATTTCTTGGAGGCATAAAGTCAGTGTGGCACAATGGTCTGATTTCCTAATGAAGAGTAAAATAATGAAATTAAAAATCCATATGGTTCAAACAACATGTAGAAATATGCAGAAACGTTTACGTGAAACAGCAATATCTTTTAAAATTTAACATTTTATGACAAGATAATGCTAATTTAAGTTGTAAAATGTCATATTGTGCAACTCTCCAAAAACATAATATTATAGATTATATGGATTATTTATTAAGTTTTTTTATGTATTTATTAAATTATTATTATTATTAAGTAATAATCCATGATATATGTTAAAAATTGTAACACTGTATATATACATATATATATATATATATATTTATATATATATTAAAAGACTGGGTCTCTCCCAAGTTTTTACACGATTATTAGAAAATTAATAGTATATGAGGCTGCTGTTTGTTCTAAATCATTGGAAAAGAGTTTGCTGATTATAAGCAGTTGTCTGGTATAGGACTAATTATCAAATGCGGAGTGCTCATGAGATAATGAAACACAGTGGCAAACCATTCTAGAAGATTGAAATTAATTTTACTTCTTGGTTCCTGATGGTGAAGGCTTTCTTGTCCTTCTCTCACAGATGGCTCTATTTTATGTAGCTGTGCATTTACTGTATGTGTTGATTTCTCTCAAAGTGTAATGGGAGATTTTCTTTTGAACTTAGAAATGCATTTCTCAGTTCTTTCACAACTGCAACCATATAGACCTTGAGTTGCAAGCTGGAGTACTATCCCCAAAGTGCTACAATAATTTTGGAACTTCACAATTCTTTAGAATGTAATAGTTTGGTGTAAGATTAAGATTTGCCCCCTCATTCGTATTTAAATAACTGTTTGTGTACATTAAATAGATCTAAAGTTACCAGAGCTTGCAATCTTTCTACTTTGTCAGATGTGAGTGAGGGTTGGATGGAGAGAAAAGTGAACTCTATTAAGGCTGTCTGGTTTGCCAGGGGCCTCTGGGGATACACAAATCCACAATGTCCTATTATAACCCACATGGGCTGTAGGTCCTCTGCCCTACAAGCTCCTGCCAAGAGCCCAAGGGAGCCTGAGTTAGGAATAGGCCAATTACTACTGACATGTTAGTCTTAAAGAGACAGTGCCTTTTCTGTAACATCATGTTCCTATTTGTTTTCCAATATGGGTTTTCCAGGGGTTTGCAAGCATCAAAACAATACAAAAGTTTAATACAGCTTTATTTTTTCTATACATTAGAATGTTTTATGTTGTATTCATTCATTCATCCATCCATCTGAGCAATATCATAAAATAAAAATAAAATAAAATAAAGACTATAATACATTTTTACCATTATTTACAGAACGCATCCACTAAAATGTCATTCAGTGTAGCAATAGTTTACATACTAAAAATCCTGTCAGGCATATTTAGAACAAGAATCATTAGATTACATTAAAAAGAGCCCCACCAAAATGAATTAATTATTATTTTAAATCTTTACCAATCTGTGCCACTCTCCTTCAAACCACTAGCTTTTACCCATTTGTCAGTTTTTAATCATTTAAAATATAATACAATTTAGTATGATCGCATTTTATGTTATATATTTTAATAAGTACATGTCATAATAAGTATGTTGTTTCATTTTTACATAAATATATCTGTTATGATGAATGTCAATGGAACATTATTAACTCGTATTTTGACATTTTATTTTCACAGAAGTTATTTGAAACATTAAAGTAGACACTTTACTTGCAAGTAATATTTTTTTCTATGTTTATAAAAATCACTTTTGTAAGTTTAATTTGATGCATCTTTGACCCACTTTTGACCGGTAATACTTTAATATTAGATTTAAAATATAAAATAATAAGATATAAAGTTACACTGCCGAAATTACAAGAAATTAAGTCATTTTCAAAATAGTAGACAGTATAGTGTATACAGTGCAGTTTAACTGGTATTCCATTCAGAACATAGCTAATATGAATGCATTGAAAATGGCTACTGTTAATATTATTGACCTCTTGTCTGAACAAATCGAGTCCTTTGGGAGAAATCCGTCCATTTCCTGTGTGAGCTGGAATTAGTGTGAACACGGTTTATTGCTGTTCTGCTCGGTTTTAATTGAATTTCAGTTTGGCATAAAAAAAGCGAGAGCTCATTAAAAAGAAAACGCATAGAGACGTATGTCACCTCTTTTCATCCAACACGAAGCAGGATCTCGCCACGAGCGCTGTTATGCTAATGTAGTCCAAAAAGAAAGGAAGACAGTTGGATAAAATTCAATTAGCCAACAAAACCTGCACAATGAAACAGGAGACTGCTATACATACTCTCTAAAGAGCAAGCTGTCATTCTGTCGTGGACTTCATGAAATATGGATGGACGAAGCATAGAGTAATTTTTAGTATTTGTTCAGGCAGCGACAGATCCTCAGCTAGCTTCAAGGCACATGTCTATTGAATGGCAGACGATCTTAAAAGCATCCTCTTAATAAATCAAGTGCACTGAAGCATTATGTTTTAGTATGATCTCAATGTCATGTTGTGCTTCTATTTTAAGGAAACAAAATGAGGGAAATGTGAGGGAAATGCATTAGGTTGACAGTAAGAGTTTTGGCTAATGTGACTCAAGGCCCTGCTTGTCATCTGTGCTTTGAGACCGGCGTCATTCCATCGAGTACTCTCGTCGTTATCAAAGTCTTTAATGTCAGCGAGCACAGTCACGCCATCTCTTTGTGCCCTCACATTTCAGCCCTTACCCCATTGCAATTACCCAGCCCCATCAACAAACACTATCTCTTCAGCCAATGTTCCTTTACAAGGTAAACGTAAAAATAATTTATAAGTAAATTGCTTCCATTTTGTATCTATGATAAGATATTTACTGATCTCTAAGACTGACAACTTCAGCAAAGGAAAATATAGGGAACTTGTTATGCCATATGCCATTGTACCATTGTAAAAAAACAAAGTACACTTAATTATATATGTATATATGTATACTGTATATAGGGTACAATGGGGCTAAAGGCGCCCCGGTTTAAAAGGCACCTTTGATTTTATTTTCATCTAAACCACTAGATGGCACAAGAATGTAGCTTAGCACTTTCCAAAACATCCGCTTTTCAAGATGCACGTGTATATTTGTCTGATCCTTGACGCGATCGGGCGCAGCAGCGCAAAGTTGATTTTGTGCTTTCTTGATCTAATATTTTATATTTTTTTAAAAAATTTATAATTTTATTTTTCAAAATAAGCAGAAAATAGTACAAACTTTGCTAAAGTGATTGTTTTGAACAAGTATTAACCTAGACATTATTTAAAAAAAAAACATTATTTTAGCTTAAGTATTTGTATCAATACCGTGTGCCTTTTACCCCATGCTGGTGAGCCTTTAACCCCGTGTGTGGGGTAAATACATTTATAAGATTTTTAAACAAAATAAACAACTTGAATGATTTATTTTCACACAAAATCTGTTGCTCCATTAATGTTCAATACAAACTTATATATTTTTTCTGCAATTATACATTTTTGGAAAGTGAAAAGCAAATTTTTACTTAAGGGGTGCCTTTAGCCCCGTTGTCCCCTCTCTCTCTCTCTCTCTCTCTCTCTCTCTCTCTCTCTCTATATATATATATATATATATATATACAGGGTTGGGAGGGTTACTTTTAAAATTTATTCCGTTACAGTTACAAATTACTTCATTAAAAAGTATTCAGTAATGTAATCCAAGTACCACAATATAAAAGTCATGTAATCTGACTAGTTTTGGATTACTTCAAGTTACATATGTAAATTAGTCATAAGTAATATTAAGTAATAGTAAGTAATAGTTAAGCCTGCATTTCAGCCCGGGCCCCAACTTTTTTACACTCCTCGGGCCGGGCTTCGGGCCGTCATATTTTCACGTCATAGTTCAGACGCGGGCTGGGCCTCTGGACTGTTTTAGGCTTCTCCTTATTTTTATATTTTAGACATCCATCAATTAGTGATGAAAAAAATTGCCGCGCTGGTGGAAACAACACAAGACCGTGCTACTGCGACAGTCAAGAGCGGCTCGACGGTGTTTAGTTTCCCGCAGCAGCAGCATGTGTGCAGTCAGCGCAGCTGAAGAGATCTGTGTTCAAATGCACGCAATAGGCTAAAGCTTGCCGCAAGGCCCCAGCAAAAGTAATTACCATGAATTTGTCAGGGGGAAATAGTAAGGAGATATTTTAATTATTTACTAATAAACTAGTGTTTTCTGAGTTGGATGAAGTTGTCGATCCTGACTCGCCATCTCCTCATTAGACGCGCCTTTAGAGAGAAGTGCATCTTTACGGATTATGATTATAATGAAAGAGTTTTTGTTTTCGATTTGTTTTATTTCATTAAGTAGTAATTTAAAGCTTTCTATAGATATATTTATCATGTCTGTGAGGCATCTATTCGCTGAGTTTCGGTTCTTTTTGTGAAGCGCTTCTGTTCAAGACGAGACGGCAGAAAGCGCCTCATATTTGTTTTCTTTATTCTATAAAAGCACAACGTTTTGTTGATATTGTGAGTGCACACGAATAAAAGTAGACCCGTTACAGTTCCGAATGATGTACTACTCTTACCTTTATGAGCAAAAATGACGGCGTATCCACTGAAAACTACGCAAGTGATGGCGCTGGCGCCTCCATGTCCTGCAAAGCGCGCTTTAGCTTGCACTCTCCGCACAAACTATTGGATACAGCGCACATTTATCTAGGTTTAACATTTAAACATTGTTATATGCTTGAACTGTTTTATATCTAGAGATGTTATTTTAGGCAAGCCGTGATGATTTGAGAAGGCTAAATTTATCAAACATTGGCACACTGTCTGCCGCTGGCCGCTTGATCGTTACTATAAAAAACAAAAACTTGTAACAAACAAAAAATGCTCCAAACGTTTTTCTAAATTAATTGTATAAAAAAATTATATGAAATATAATCACTTTGCCATTACATACAAAACTTAACTATTTTAATAGCTGAAACAGTAGTATAAGCGGTTTTGCGACGGGCTCGGGCTGGTAATTCTAATAAGCTGTCGGACACGGGCCGGGCTAGGGACTATATTTGAGGCCCGTGCAGGGCTCTACCAGGTACTATGATGAAACGGCGCTAAATATATAGCGTTATGTCAAAATCTAATTTATTTAATTTCCTGATAGTATTCCCACTTCACTTTTGTTGCGGATCAGCTCATGGGGAAATATGAATAATTAACCATAACTAGTTATAATGTTATTTTAGGCAAGCCGTGATGATTTGAGAAGGCTAAATTTATCAAACATTGGCACACTGTCTGCCGCTGGCCGCTTGATCGTTACTATAAAAAACAAAAACTTGTAACAAACAAAAAATGCTCCAAACGTTTTTCTAAATTAATTGTATAAAAAAATTATATGAAATATAATCACTTTGCCATTACATACAAAACTTAACTATTTTAATAGCTGAAACAGTAGTATAAGCGGTTTTGCGACGGGCTCGGGCTGGTAATTCTAATAAGCTGTCGGACACGGGCCGGGCTAGGGACTATATTTGAGGCCCGTGCAGGGCTCTACCAGGTACTATGATGAAATGGCGCTAAATATATAGAGTTATGTCAAAATCTAATTTATTTAATTTCCTGATAGTATTCCCACTTTTTACAAAATGTAACTGTAATCTAAATACTTTGTTTTTTGATGTAACTGTAACGGATTACAGTTACTAGATTTTTGTATCCTGATTATGGTATGCCGTTACATGTATTCCGTTACTCCCCAACCCTGTATATATATATATATATATACAAAGTACATTTGTACATTTGAAAAGTACATTTGAAAATATTTAAATAATCTTTTGCCATGCTTGAAGGAAGTACACTTACTTTGCTCTTTTGACTAACATAAGCACATGTAAAGTACTAGATTATATTTTTAACTGTAGAGTTATTTGATATTACATTTGCAGTTTTTAAATATTTTAAACGTAGCAAATTGCAACTTCATCATTATAAAATAATATTTGCAAATATATTTAAGTACATGATATACAAGTTTCAATAGAAATGGCATATTAGTTTACCATAAATGCTTGTCAGTTTATTTATCAGTACTTTATGAGACAATATAAGCATAACATAATTATAAAATAACATATTTTTAAGTAGTAATCCTACTTAGTCCTACTTAAGTGGGTCAGTAAAGCATATATATATATATAAAAATGCACGATAGACATGGGCTGATTAAAAACTGCCATTCAAAAGGGTGTGGAAAATAGGCCTATATCAGACTGCAAGTCATACAGTACCATGTGTGAAGAAAATGTAACTCCTTTGAATTTAACGCAAGCTCTCTTTAAAGCAGTAAATAAATAAATTAAAAACAACAACAGCAGCAACAACAACAACAACTATGGAGTTTACACAGGTCCTGTTTGTCCCTATAAGTTACCTGTAGTCCAGAGATGGTTGCCAAGTCCACCTTTTTTTGCACTCTTAATGTGACAGATTGCTGTAGTTGCTTCAGTTCTAATGGCGAGTCTCTTCCAATAATTATCAAGAAATAAACATGAAAGAACATCAGAACAGAAGGTATGTTGAAAGATACAATACAACTTCCTAAAATGTATCATCTCTCAATCAGTCAATCAGTGTTTATTTTTTTCAATCAGTTTTAATTTTCATTAAAACAGCCATGATATATTTATAAAAAAAAATCAACAACTTATAAAGCCATGTCTCAGGTCACATGGGAATTATGGATCACCTTTTCACAGGCGTCCAATCACCGCTGACTTCCGGAAAAGGGGAAGTACCCAATGGCATTTGAGATTACAATTAAAACAGCAAGTCCCGCCCCACGACTGCCAAAAATTAAAGTGTTCGCGCGAGCAAAAGCAAGCAGGTGAAAAAATACGGCGTGCGAGAATGAGGGGGGTGATCACGCGTGTGCGATGAAACATATCCTCGCTCGCTCGCGAGGGCTTGTATTGCGCGCACAGGTGATATGATGCATGTGTGAGTCTTTAAAAAGAGCTTGCATATGGCAAGTCAAAAGAGTCAGAATTACGCTATAAATAAATCGAGTTTACATACAAAACACTGTATTTTACGGCGTTTAAAACTATTTTAGCGCCATCAAATATGCCGTCCTGATAGCAGACGCCGTAAAAAACACATTTAAACGGTAAAAAACACAATTTTTAATGGCATTTTAGTGTTTGTAAAAAGCGCCGCTTTCAGCGCCGTTCGGCTTACCACAGGACACTACTAACATTGAACATAGGCCGATTCCACGTCTTTATCATACTTTCATGTAATTATTAATATTACATGGACAGCATTTTAGCATACCAATCCTATTGTATAGCCTATCATTTATTACACAAATACCTTTTACTTATAGCCTAAATAACAGGACATTATATTAGCTTTGAGTAGGGATGCACCGATACCACTTTTTCCAGTACTCGCCCGATACCTATAATTAAGCGTTAGTTCTGGCAGGTCACGTGAGTCAAGCTTGCATCAGCTGATTCTCAGCTGATCACATCTACCTATAGGAATACGACACCTATCGCGGCATTCCACCAAATCGAAATATGAACAAAAAGAAATAAAGAGAAATGACAAACGGTTTGATTTTATTATTATTATTATTATTCATGCACACTAAAACGGCGTCAGATACGGCGTCATTGACGTATTTTTGCTTGTTTTTTGCGGTGCAAATACTGTTTAAAACACCGTATTTGATGGTGTTTGGCTGTAAATGCGATTAATCTATTGCATAATTCTGAACCTTTGGGCTTGCCATACTCGCAGGCTCCCGTTTCCTCACGCGTGTATCTATCTATCTATCTACTGTATCTATTTTATTTATTTATTTGATGTTTATCTAGTTTTTATTTGTATGATCATGTCTATTCGCAGAGTTGCCAAAAGTGCACATTTAAATATAATATATAATAAACATAATGAATTCAAATAAATATAGTACGATACATTTTTTTATTAATAACAATTTGTTGAAAAAAAACATTAGTTAAGAGTCCTATTTTCTATCTTTTTGTAAAGTAAAAAAAAGTAAATTACAACATTTGCCCATTTAATGCTTCTTACTCTATAATGTATTAGTCAAGCAAGCTAATGTGCACTGAAAATTGTTGACAATTATGTTGTGCATTTGAACAAAATATAGATGCCTTGGTTGAAAAAGATACAAAAAAATTCAACAGCTTTGTCAGCTTCTCCAGATGTCATTTCAATCTCAGGGAAGACTGAAATACAATACAATGTCACATAGTCTGCCACAGTAATTACAGTCAATTTATACTAATCCCAATAATTATCAGGCTTTTCATCATCAAGACAAAATGATGGCACTGTTACCAATCCACTTTCTGTCTTGTGAGTTAATAACGGCAATACAGAGCCATAGGTCCTATTTGACCTTGGATGAAGGATGTGGCATTCCGACGCTTGATGAACACGGCCGCTAAATTTAGCACACTTGCTTGGCCAAGGTTTCAATTAAGGCGAGCAGAGACTATTCCATGACTGCACCTTCTATGTCTGTCTGAGGGGGAAGAAAGTGTAAAAGACAGGAAACGGATATAGTCGCAGAGAGAAACAGAGAGATCTATGTTACCTCAGGCACTCCTTATCCTCATTGTTTTCTGATCTATGTTTGCATGCCTGCAGGACCAGCGTTCACCACAGTATAGCTTATAATGATTTTTCACCTGCAGTACATGAGAAAGATGGAGTCTAGGATTATTAGCATCATTTCCAAATGCCTTTGATATTCTATATGCACATCGACTCACTTCCTTAACACTCACAGACTGGTTTTAGGAAGCAACTGGTTATACAAAACATCATATTTAAGCATATTTTGATTTGGTATTTGATATGCAGTATATTTCATATCAAATTGTTAATGGAATAGTTTACCCAAAAGTGAAAGAAAAATGTATTCACTCTCAGATCATCCAAGATATAGATGAGTTTGTTTCGTCATCTGAACAGATTTAGAGAAATTTAGCATTACATCACTTACAGCACCAAATGGATTCATTCTGTTCATTTTTCAGTGAATGAGCAAACCACAAAATATATGTTAGAAAGTGTGGTAAAAATAATGCAATTTTAGTATGCTATTATTTGTAGGTCAAGTACTTGCTTGGAATATTGCTAAATTTCAACATTTCAACAATGGTTTCAGTAAGCAATCAGCATGTTTGTGTGACTTTGGCTTGCTGGGAAATTCAAATAGTTTTTTTTTTTTTTACTGCCAAAACTAATGCTATGATACATTTATTTAAAGTGCACATATTGTATTTTAAGTAGATTTTAATGCAACACAGGCAAGTGATTAGGCAGAAGTGGGTGTTCAGTAGATGCCAGGCATGCTGATCTCTAAGGTGAGACACTGCAAGTGAATAGGGTAAAAAAACAAAAACTAATAGTTATCGCCTTAATCAGCATGTTTGTGTGACTTTGGCTTGCTGGGAAATTCAAATAGTTTTTTTTTTTTTTACTGCCAAAACTAATGCTATGATACATTTATTTAAAGTGCACATATTGTATTTTAAGTAGATTTTAATGCAACACAGGCAAGTGATTAGGCAGAAGTGGGTGTTCAGTAGATGCCAGGCATGCTGATCTCTAAGGTGAGACACTGCAAGTGAATAGAGTAAAAAAACAAAAACTAATAGTTATCGCCTTACCATATTTCCCCATGAGCTGATTCGCTACACTTACCCAGCTGATTGATTACGTTGATAATTGCCAACATTTTTTGTATAACAAGTTTTCTAAAATGATAGGTTTAGATATGCAAATGAGTCATTATTTAATGAAATATGCGCTCATTTGCATACATTTCTAGTACAAAAATCTAAACACTGGATGATGTCAGTTTCAAAATTCTTATTTATTTTTTTTTGACATATTACAGTCAAAAGTTTTTACAGAGAGAATTTTGGGTATCTCATTTTTGTCACTCCATAATTCAGAAAATGATTAGAACGGACAAAACACTATATTTTCACAATTTTTGGGGGATTAAAATGTTGTATATAATCAAGCAAATTATATATGAACAAATCCTTCTGTAAAAACCTTCAGGATATAGACAGGAATAAAAATGTAAAGACTGGTGTTTGTAAGTACTACTAAAGTGGAGATTTATGGCTCAGTGTAGGAGAAAAAACTCATTTTGATAAAACGGCCTTTAAAAATATGTATTGTAAGTGAAATCTATTGGCACAGATAGATAAAGTGCTAGAAAAGAAACACTTAACAGTGTCTTTTGGATGTTTTCTTTCCACTAGTCTGAAAAAACACCAAAAAGCCCAAAATCTCAAACTTGACAGGTGCATGACAAAACATTCCCCTTAAGGTTATTCTCTTGCTGGCTTTCTATGTTATTACGAAGCTCCACTTCAGGAAGCATTCACTTATTTGGCTCAGTTCCAAATACCGACAGCCTTGTCCAGAGGTCATCAATTAGCACACTGCAGCCTAGATCCAGACCCAAGATTTGTTCCACCCAGACAGCAAATAATTGATCTTAAATTAATATAATTATAAACAGCAATTTAAAAAAATTTAATTTATACAATGAAAGGTACTGTACATTATTTTCTTTCAAATACATACAATTGTATTTGATATCATCAAGATCACTGTTCTCTGTAGATATCAAAATCGGCCAATTAAAAAAAAAAACTATTGGTCGACCATTTGGCAATAACACAGACAATGATGACATTTTTTAAACCATATTGTTACTATAATAGTATGTATGTTTATATTGCCTGCACTATTCTATTGTAAACTGACATGCTGTTTTTCTCAGCTGTGTAGGCATAGAACATGTAATAATTTTGATGCATTCATATGACCGTGTCAAATGAATAAAAAAGAATGAAAAAAAGATTTTTATGTTTGCAGTAAATTGCACAATGCCCTATATGAAGTAAAGGAATTCTGTCTAAACCCTTTCTGTGTTGTGGAAAAGCTATGCTAAGGAAAGATTGTAGCAGAGAAACTAGATCATTTTCTGAAGAAGTCGTGATTGGTGCCTGTGCAAACCACAATATTGCCCTGGTGGTCGCTCACTGGCAAAAGCTCTTATTTCTTATTCAGACCCTGTTCCATTTATGAAATAGCCTATTTGCAGTACAGTTTAATGAATTGAGTGTCCCAAATGAAATACTATGCACCTATGTAGTGTATGAATTATATGAATCTCTCGTCTTTCACTGTCGTCACTCCTCCTTTTATCCTTCCGGAGCTCCTCCGTGGGACTCGAGACCGGTGAGTGGTGCAGGTGTCGCTCATTATCAATTACTCCACCGGCCTTGCTCCGTTCCCACGGCTCTCGGCCCCACCCCCACTCGTCACATACCCCCATCGCCCCTCGCAGACCGGGGTGTACTCCCGAGACTGCGCTCTACACCGCTCCGGGGGAGCCGATCACGGTGGCCACGGTGTACCTGGGGGTAAGGACAGACAGGCGAGGCGAAAGAAAAGGAGATGGAAGGATGAGGAGAGACAGATACGAGAGAGGGGAGAGAGGAAAAGAAAAAATATATATATATCGGTCCGGTTCCCAGACACACTGCCGCTTGGTCCTCAACCGGCTGAGAGGCTCTCACTCGCGGTGCCATGCGATGGTACTGGACATCGTTGGTGGACGGC
>NW_015506588.1:182338-196422 GCF_001515645.1 Sinocyclocheilus grahami
AACCGGCAGCGAGTCCCCCGTACCCCCCGTTCCCCCCGAGTCCCCAATCATGGCGGATGGCAGCAGGCTCTGGCTTCCTGGCGACCGGGGGCCGACTCCTCCGCTCCCTCTCGAACGGCAGCCACCCCTCCTCGACCCAGAAGCGTGGCAGTGAGCTCTCCGTCCCACTTCGTCTTCCATAGACCTCCTCAGCACCACAAAAACCCTCAGCAGCGAGGGCTCTCTGACAGCATGTCCCTCCTTCCTCCCGGGTTTCGGCACCAATGTAACAAAGTTCGGAGTCACGGGAAGAAGGAGGCTCTCGGCCCCGCCCCCACTCGTCACAATAATAGTCAGTCCCAATCCGGTACATAATTAAATCTGCAACCATTGAGTGCACGAAGTGTCCAAAGTTCCACACTTAATTTTCTCATTTAAATAAGTACATCATCTGGTATTTGAAGTGCACTTTTTCTTTTTTTTAATTTTCAGTGTGAACTTTCAGCTTCTTTACAGTTAACAATAGACTAATTTCTCTTTTTTTCTTGTGCTCTATAATATCATATAGGGGTGTTGTTCGTGTGGACGTCAGCCTGCAGGATGTGGATATTGATCAGTGCTCTGCAGATGGCTGGTTTGCAGATGCCTGGCCACACAGGTGCAACATCACCACTATGGATGTGAGTCCAACTTCAAGCTCTTGCTTCAGTGTCATGATTGCAAACACCAAAGTTTTTGCTTATATAATACATGCCAGAAGACCAGTCACACTTCAGTGGACTAAAAATCTAACTAGAATTTAACATTAAAGGAAAAGTGGCAGCCTGCACTTGATTCTATTGAATGGGCATTTGTAGTGCGCTTCAAACCTACAAGTATAATATAGATATTATTAATGAAATAAAAGGCCAGTTAAATTTAAAGAGTGCACTTTCATGACAGTGTTTTTTAACACATGTAAGTACAATTTTAAAACGTGCACTTAGTAATAGTGTCAAATTAAAAACAAATTGCATTTTAAATCATGTTTATGTTTTGATAATATTTCGTTTTGCTTTAGAAGTACACTTATTTTAATGTGTTGAATAACATACTAAAGCATGTTAACTGTAGTGTGCTATTTGATGCTCAGTATTTTAAATGTACTACACTTAAAATATTTAATCACCCCAAGCATACAATTACAAATATACATGTTTCAATAGAAATGACATAAAATTATATTTAATTTACCATAAATACTGGTCAGTACATTTGCCAGTATTTCAAAGATAATAGAAGTAATAATAAAATTACATATAAAGATGTACTTGTGGGTCAAAAAAGCACTCTAAAGCTCAGCTAATTGCATTTATATAAATTTAAACTATAATTGAATTTTCATGTAATGCAGTTAAGTGTCTGAAAAAATTACATTCAGCTCGCACTTACATATATTCTTATAAAGTATATAATTACTCTTTTGAAAACGTAACATTTTTTAAATTGCTAAGTGCACTTTTTTTTTTACATGGAAGTATCCAACATGTCTTTCTTTAATGAAACATAAAATGAGATGTTTAGCAGAATGTCCGTGGTTCTTTGTTCCATTTGAAAATGGCGCCATAAAACTAGTATATTATGTTATATTATATTATAAAAAATGTCAATGTCAAATTGTCAAAAAAGGCGCTTAAGTAAAAGTAGTCCACACAATTTCAGAAGTCATACAATAGCTTCTAAACAGCTCAAAATTTAAGCCTTAAAATGGAGTTATAGTGAGTAAAAAAATGGTGTGTCAATGTCATTAACGCTAAAAGGCATTGGATATATATACATTTTTATGTCAGTTGCATCATGAGTCACACAGAAACCAATGTTGTTTGACATCATTGACACCAAATAAATGATGTCAGAATGTTTATTTTTGGAAGAACTATTCCTTTAATATCCCCATTTTGCTGCAGAACATAAATAATTTGAACTTTTCAGGACCTCTTACAGCAGTCAAAAAATCACATCATTGCCGAACAGCATGCCAGCTCACATTGTGATTTCCGCTCTTGATTCATGGCGTTCATCCTGCTGTTATTTTGAATAACAAAATTTGATATATATATATATATATATATTTGACCTTCTGGCTCAACAGTGAATGATTTTGTTGTGTCTTAATGCTGTTAACCTGATGCTTGGAGGATTGCAGTTTTAAAGAGAATAGAATTTTAAGGCCTGGCTCCTTCATAATGGATGTGATGTAATAGATTGCACAGGGTGCACTGAATAATTGAGAAAGCTCTTAGTGTGCTCGGCCTCCTGATGGACACTGCACAGCATGCGTGTGCGCGAGACACAGTCGAGTATACCGCACATAGCGACACAGCATCTTCCCTTCATTATGCAATTGAATTGTGACCTCTGTCATAATAGCTTCCATCCACCCCTCGTAACACAGGTCTGGTGACGGTGTCACTGACTATAAATAGAGCTCAAAACTGCATTGCAATCAGGAGTTTTATTGTAACGTGATATAGCAGCTTTGTACCAGAGCGCCCCTCGTATGCAAAAAAGCTGTAATTCACTCTCATTATCTCGGATGTCTGATGCTGAAGCTGCAGCCTACATGTCACTGATCCTTTTTAAGCCAAACCAGAAATTTCCTACTTCATCAGACCAAGAATATCATTAGCGAAGACTTCTGGAATGAGTAATCTGGGACTGCATATACATTTAGCCATTGTGGTTGAAGGTTTGGTTTTGGATGCTAAAAAATCCTACTATGATAGACAAGCATCACTATTATTATTGCTCATACTTGGGGTTAGTGATTTGAACAAACTCTAACCCTCAGTACTAAGCTTCAATGTGTAACGTTCATACCACACTGGGAACTGAACATATGACCTTGCTAGCATCATATTTAAAATATGGGCTACGGGAATGCAGCACATTGGTAACCTTCCAGAAGCCTAGAATCTTCAAGAACACCCTAGTAGTGCATTTTAAATGCAAAACTGCGGTTGCATTATGCAAAACACAACTTGAGCTATTGGAGAGACCAGTATGGACAATGATGATCAGGAGTTTCAATCAGTTGAGAGAGAGTTTACTGAAGACGGTGGTCTCAGCACTTCCAATAGAAGAAGTCAAAATCAGAAATGCAGCAATGATCAAAGAATACTTCAAATGAAAGAAATCTTGATCATCGTTGACACACTATGTTCCTCATTCATATGCATGTCTCTTAGGTTGGTCAAAGGTTAGTCTTAAATGAGGATTTTTCTTTCTTCCTGACATCTCTGTCATCTGGTCTCTCATAACGGCAAATGATCTCTGTAATTGATCCAATTCAAAGTTTTGTCAGGATGTCACTGAAACGCAGGCATCAGCTTTCTAGAATAAAACATGGGGATGAAGCAGTACGTCCACAAAACCTTTACTTATGATTTAAAATATAGCAATCAATGGAGCTATTGAAAATATTAACATTTATTCACCCTGATGTAGTTCCAAACCCATAAGACTTTCGTTCATCTTCAAAGCACAAATTATGCTATTTATAAGACCTGAGATTTCTGTTCCTCCATTGAAAGTCCATTCCACTCAACTTTGAACTTCAAAAAGTTCATAAAGACGTAAAAGTAACCTATATTTGAGCTGCTGTTGACTGTACGTTTATATGTGTGCAAAAGTTAAGCATGCATTTATATTCATGTAGATGCCGATATAAGTGCTGATCCATTCATATAGATTACTATTATGATGTCCTAATTCACTTTGAAAGTCAACGTTTTGGTGGAATGGTCATTTCATGGAGGGACAGACATCTCTCAAGTTTCATAAAAAATATTGGTAACACTTTAGCATAGGGACCAATTCTCACTTTTAACTAGTTGCATATTAGCATGCATATTATTAACATGTTGGCTGTTTATTAGCGCTTATAAAGCACATATTCTGCACGACCATATTCTACATTCCTAATCCTACCCAATACCTAAATTTAACAACTACCTTATAATAAGCAGCAAATTAGGAGTTTATTGAGCCAAAAGTCATAATTAATGTTTTGTTAATAGCGAGAATTGGACCTTAAAGTAAAGTGTGAACAAAATATCTTCATTTGTGTTTCAAAGATCAATGAAAGATTTGGATCGACTCAAGGGTGAGTAAATGATGACAGAATTTTCATTTTTGGATGAACTATCCCTTTAACCCTAAAAAGAGTTATAAATGCTAAGAATGTGTTAATGGAAATGTACATTATTGACCTTTATAATTGCAAGCATCATTTATCTTTAATAAGTGATAGTAAAAATAATTTAAAAAATAAGAAGCGACCCTTCAGACCCTTTCAAACACACATCTGAAAATGTAAAAAAAATTGTGGCATTTGTGGTTTTTCAGTACTGTACACCCAACCAGACAAGAGTAAAGAGCATATCCTCTAGTGTTTGTAGAGTTAGTCACACAATCAGGTCAAAATTAGACAAGACAGACAAAGATTTGCCAGGGTATAAATAGTCTGTGGAAAAGCAGACAAACATGGATGATTCAAAGACACGCACACATTTTCTGTTTGGACTGTTTGGGTGAAATAGCTGTGCTATTTTCAGCGGCACTTTGAATTGATCTTTTCTTGGTGAGTCACACACCTGCTGGTTTTGCATTGATCATACGCTGCTGTTATTGCTACTTTAAGCCACTGAACTTAACAGATGAGCCTGCGTGTTTGAACCCTCTCTGAAGTTTGATATTTAGAAATACATCCACCGGTGGAGTAATTACTTTTCCTTCCATTTATGTCTCTCTGTAGGTTGTGTAAAAGAAATGAAATAGAGATGAAATATCCGTTGAACCCTTTTTTTGCACTCGCTTTATGACAGGGATGTATGGTTTTGATAGGCTGCGGTACTAATGAGGAAACGAGGCAGAAAGAGGTTCAGAGGAAGTGCCATTAAAGAGAGCCATCGTTTATAACCTTGTGTCTCTGCAGGCCTGACATTCTTTACTTACCTCATGGTATGGGTGCTTATGAGGAAACTATGCTTCCTTATGAAATTCTGCTCTAAAAGTAGAAGCACAGATTGAATTTGCTAATTTTATATGTGGGAAGAAATTCTCGGGTTTCAAAGAGGCAGGAAGAAGTGGTTTTAAAAGTAGATCAAACTACAGTAGATGAAAAATGTGAGTGGTTCTTTCAAAACCTGCCCTCACAATAACACAATAGGGTGTTTATGATGGTTGCCTAAAGATGTGGTCATTAGGGTCATTCTGTGTCGAGTCAACCAAATTTCAGAAACTTCCCCTGCTCAAATTTTGAATATTGTCAAAAAAAAAAAATAATTCTGAAAAAAGACAAACAATTAGTGATGAAAGCCAAAATATTAAATGGCATAGATGTATACTCAGAAATCCACTCATTTGTGGAGGGTGGGGGGTGGGGTCGAAATAACCTGAGATCTGGAGCCAAATTACAAGGAAGTAAAAATTTATAAAAAAAGAAGGCAGTGTCATTGTTATTTTTACACAGAGATTGATAGGTCTATTAGTAACATCTGTTGACTTTAGCAATCATTGTTGCATTATACGCCAATGGTGACAGTTCAAAAATGGGAAAAAGTGCTTTTCATGTTGTTGTTGTTTTTTTGTTTTTTTCCCCCAAAGTTTGCATGCCTGTAACTCAAGAAGTATTAAAGATATCTTAATGTCCTTTTAGATTTTGGGTCTTAACAATTTTTTTTTTTGGTATCTTCATTTTTAAGGCCCTATATGGTTCAGTTTCACAGATAAAACAAATTAAAAATGTTTCATTTATATTAAAGCTCGACCAGAACCATCAGTTGTGCTCGGTAAAGCGACATTTGACAGCTTATGACAGCCACAGTTTAATAGATTACCCCTTTAAATTTCATATTCAATATTAAAATATTACTAAAGCAAAACAGTGACCATAATCATGCTTAGTTAGGATGTGTAGTTTGAAAAGTGTGTAATTTATGTTTGTGTATGGCACCAGTGTTATCTCTTCTACTCGTCAGTGCTATTTCTAATGCCAAGTCTGTCTAACACTTTCTCCTCCTAATCTCATCCATATTGCTGTAAAATATAGCATTATGTGTAGAATTCAGATGGATCCGATACATTTTATGGTCTGTTCTGACTCGTGCATATGATTCTCCCTGTGCTATCATGTCTCTGAATCAGAGCTGACTGTGTGTGTGTGTGCTGTGGTGGTTCGCGTGACACAATGCAAAACCAGACTTCATTCGTCCCAATGGAAAGCATATTTACTGAATAATTCCCTATCTCCTGTATAGTGCACTGTGCCGTTCACCATATAGAACCGTTTAATCCTGTGAACAAGTGACCGATTTCAGATGCAGTTTCAGCATCTATTTATAGTGTAGGGGGCGAGACATTTCATATTCTAGAGAGCATTTGATTAAACACAAAGCCTGATGAGAAGCTGAAGTGCAGGGTGATGTCATCAAAATCGTTGATCCATATTGGCAGAAGTGAAAAATTGTAAGTTTTGAATGCTTATATCTTCTAAATGTGATTTTTGTCATTGTTTTGGAGCACACTAGCTTATAGATAAACTTAAAGTTTCTTTTGACATATAAGAGGTCATTGTACTAGAAAAACATCCTATAAGTTTCAGAACTCAAAACTTAGTCTAAAAACAGCTTATATTGAAGCTAATCTGCCAAAACGACAGGTTGTGGAGTGTGCCACTTTATGACGTGATAGTGTGGCTAACGTCGCCGCAGAAGAAAATCAACGCCTGCTTCAATATCACTGCCTGTTTAGCCCCGCCCACCGATTCGAGCACATAGTGGGTAAATAATGAGAGAGGCAAACACAGGTCTATGCAGAAATCAAATGATAATGATGGCTCCAAAGACAACAAGACGCTGTGCACTGCCAAGTTGCGGAAAAAAACAGCTTTGCATTGCCTTCCTTCTGATCCCAACATTAGAAAAGAGTGGATAAAGGTTATTTTTAATGAAGTTCCAGCCTGGTCAGTAAGAACATGGTCACTTGTTCACTTCATTTAACTGAGGATACGTTTACAAACAAGGCACAATTCGATGCAGAATTTTCAGAAAGATTGAAACTAAAAGACGATGCTGTGCCGTCTATATTGGATCCGACAGTAATGTCACACCACAGAAGTGTGAGCAACTGTTTTTATTACATGATCACTATTGCTTTGTCTGTTATTACAGATCGTTTGATATGTAGTGAGTATTAATGCTTTTTTAACCTAAACGACATCAACATCCATCTATAAATGATGTAGGCTGTCCAGCATACACAACTGTTAGCCAATCATAGCACTGGGCGTTTACTTACAAGTTTACAATCCGTCATGGCTATTCAGACAGAGTGTTCCGATGAGGGGGGTCAAAACAGGACAGAAAATAGCCTGTTACTTCCAAATTGTGATGTGTAGGGGAATCTGTGAAGAAAGTCTTTATTTACAAAAAGGAACGCACACGTAGCACAGGAGATTGACAAAGAATACCGGACAGGAAACAAGGGGCAGAACACACTTTATATACAGAACTAACGAGGGACTAAATGAGGGACACCTGAAACCTATAAACATAATTAACACATGGGAGAAACTAGGTCACGGGGGGAACATGGAACACGTGGGGGAGGAAAACAAACACACAACAGTCCATGGCCATGACATTACTCCCCCCTCCCATAACAATTCCATCGGAGAGGGGGGCGGGCGGTACCCGTTCCGGGACCCATGGCAGATCAGGGAGCTCACAGGGCCATGGCGGAGCAGGCAGACTAGGGAGCCACGGTGGAGCAGGGAACTCAGGGGGCCATGGCGGAGCAGACAGTTCAGGAGGACATGGCAGAGCAGACAGTTCAGGGGGCCTGGCCTCGGCACTCGGCACAGGATCCCAATAACCCCCCTCAAAAAGGAAAACAAACACACAACAGTCCATGGGCTGACACCTAAGAGAACAGTACAAAATAAAACCTTTAAAGGGGTCATGAACTGACTTTTTACATTACATTACATGTATTTGTACATGTACATTTATTTTACATTATTTTATACTGTTGTCTGATGTCCACTTATGACATCCCATGGCGGAGCAGACAGTTCAGGAGGACATGGCAGAGCAGACAGTTCAGGGGGCCTGGCCTCGGCACTCGGCACAGGATCCCAATAACCCCCCCCAAAAAGGAAAACAAACACACAACAGTCCATGGGCTGACACCTAAGAGAACAGTACAAAATAAAACCTTTAAAGGGGTCATGAACTGACTTTTTACATTATTTTATACTGTTGTCTGATGTCCACTTATGACATCTGCGTGGTTTTTACATTCAAAAACATCAAAATCAATAAGTAATAGGCTATTTTCTACCCTGGTTTTGAGGCCGGCTCAAGAAACGCTCGGTTTTTATGGGTGTGCCGCATTGAAGACTTGGAAGTAAACGCCCACTGCTATGATTGGATAACAGTTTTACATAGTAAACTAACTTTCTGTGTGTCTGTTTGACAAGCTACGTCCATGTTTTCAGTTCTGAAACTTACAGGATATTATTTTAGTTTGATGACCTCTTATATATCAAAAGCTCAAGTAAAAGTTGATTTCTCAATTAATGACCCCTTTAAGGCTAACATATTCATACTAAAAGACAAAAAATGTTGATTTCATGGGGACTTTAAAAGGAAAAAATTATCAGCTGAATGCAAAGTGGCCCCTGTTTGAGTTGACACCAACTAGCTAAATTTCTGTCAAAAAGGGTCCATTGTCAATAGTGTTGTGATATATGAAGCACAGCTCACACAGACGTCACTTTTAAACCTAACAGCTTTCTGTTGGTTAGCATGCAAGTCTGCATGATCAACTTGAACCCGTTGTGAAATCTGCATGGAGAAAACTTTAACCCTCACATGCAATTCGCCTCTGAAATTCTAGGGCTTTGTTTAAATCACTGACCCTAAGAATGAGAAATATTAAGAGTGACACGCTTACAAATGTATTTTCTGAATGCACTTGGTTATGTTGTTTTCTACTTTTATTCATAGCATCATAATTTCACATTATAATTGTGTGTTCCGGCTGTCACAATGAAGTATCATGTCAGCTTCTGGTTCATTCATGGAAAATGTATCTCCTCTTTCAGACTGCTGTGATAATGTCTCTATTTATAGACTGTGTAAATGAATAGGATGCTGATATGTAAAATGTATAGAGAGCATAAGAGGGAATTTGTGCCAGAGCCATAAGCGGAAAGACTCATGAATTACATTGATTTGGTCATGGCAAAACTACTGCTGCCACACTCAATATATGACAATCAATTATATCACGATGTGTGGCAACAGGCCAGCAATACAATTCAATAGCTGAGTTAATTTTTTTTTTGGTGACAGCTTAGAGCAGTTTCCTCCTGTATAATGAATTAGTTCGATTGTGAGCCTTAAGTAGATTTGATTTGATGTAATTTTATGCGGCTGCTGTCCAAAAATTAATGTGGCATCAAAAAAACAAAAATGTGGCAGTTCAAATTTAATATGAGAATAGTCACCAAAAACTTATTTCTCATGTATATTAATAAAGTATATGTTGTACAAGACATAGTTTTGACTTTGAAATCTGATTGGAAAAAGTCAGATTATTGAGAGGTAAAAAATAAATTAATGATAAATCATTTCAGATCTTTTTCCACCATTAATGCGATATTGAAACCAACAAAATTTGTGTAACAAACAAATACATTTTTTAAAAGAAAAAAAAAAAACTAGTTAATTAGTTGTGCACAAGACCTAAAACACCCATAGGTGTAGCTTGTGGTGGGGCCACGGGAGCCCCATAGCGATTTATGGATTTTACTAAATATTTATAACGGGTTTTTTCCTACTACGTAAATATGCATGTAATGTAGTTAATAGTACATGTAAAAGTTAATACATTTTAAATTGTTATTGTAAGTAAATTAATAAATCAAAACAAACTTAACGTCTCCCTCAATCTCATTTGCATAAGAATTGTCACATGACGAATCTGCATTTTGGTGGATAATAGACTTAAAATGCTTGCCTGTTTTGTGGCATAAAATATTCCACGTTTGTAACCATGTACACAAACTGCAGAGGAATCTGGAGACAACGAAAAACTCAGATGAAGATGCCAATGCCGTTGATGACTCCGGAAATAATCAGATAAAGTTGATCCACAGGACGCAGCTGTTTTAGCGGCTCAGTGTTCTACTTTTATGCTGACCATTTACATCCCAATGTTAATTCACACAGGACACAACCTATAAATAGATTTTAGAATATAAATTGTTTATCGTCTATTCAGTAACACTAAATAGAAAGTGTGCACCTGCCATTGTGCATTAACTTGAATCAAGCCCAGCAAATGTCTGTTTTAAAAACAGTAGATGAGTAATTCACTCCTTGATTTTCTTAATAAAAGCCTCCTTTGAGGTAGTTTTGACAGACATGTTTATTATGCATTTTCAACGTGTTTATTGCTAAGTTTAGTGTGGCAAAACACGCAGCTGTAATTCGCTTGCAATGTTCTGTATGTGGTTGCCATGACAACCTCACACGCTTGCTGCTGCTGCTCTGTGTGACTGTGCATTTGCATAAGAGTGACGTTGACCCATACTCGGAATTAGTGCTCTGCATTTACCCATCCAAAGTGCACACACACAGCAGTGAACACACACAAACCGTGAACACACACCCGGAGCAGTGGGCAGCCATTTATGCTGCGGCGCCTGGGGAGCAGTTGGGGGTTCGGTGCCTTGCTCAAGGGCACCTCAGTCGTGGTATTGAAGGTGGGAGAGAGCGCTGTACATTCACTCCCCCCCCCTACAATTCCTGCCGGTACGAGACTCGAACCCACAACCTTTGGGTTATGAGTCCGACTCTCTAACCATTAGGCCACGACTTCCCACGTGGGAAGTCAAATCTACAATAGCAAAACTAAAATGTGTTTAAAAGTATGACTGACCAAATCAACCGGCTCGGTTTGCCCCCGAGTTTTGGCGCACAACTGGTTATACACACAACTAGTACACACAGTATAATTTATTTTGTTGAAGGGGTCATATGATGCGATTTCAAGTTTTCCTTTCTCTTTGGAGTGTTACAAGCTGTTTGTGAATAGAAACAATTCCTAAAGTCTCAAACCCAAAGAGATAGTCTTTATAAAAGTTAAGACTGGTCCACGCTAGAGGTCGACCGATAGTGGATTTTGCCGATACCGATAGCTAGGTTGGACCACACTGGCCGATACCGATTAATTAACCGATAGTTTTAAAATTGATACTGAACAAAAACTAAAATAGTGCTTTATTAGCAAAAACAGTACTGAACCACTAGTAGTAGTAAAAAAAAAAAGTAAATGTTGAAATTAACACACTCTAACAAGGAACAATACTTACACAGCTTTCATTAATCTTAATGCTACAAATGGACTCTTATTTTAAAGTGTTACCATTTCATTTCAACTGTCATGCTTAAAGATGCACATCTTTCAAATATATACACAAAGGCTATTGCATTAAAACTATATACATATGGATATTGTATGTATACTCTCACACTTTAACTGCTTGTATTCTTGAACACTTGATGATTATCCAATCAAAATAAAAGCGCAGCGCTGAGTCTAGGAGAACTCACCGATATCACACACACACTCCGGACGTGTCGCGTTCAACTCGAGCAGCGGTCTAAAACAGTATATTTAATCACCAAACGGACACAAGTTTACTTCAAGAATTAACAATTTGGCATGAATGAGTTTGAAGTTCAGCGTTTAAAAAATGGAGCAAACGGAAAGAGAAAGCACGCCCTATATTATAGCCCTATAAGTGAAGCACACAGACTTTATTAGAGCCACAGAAAGACAAACATTTTGCTGAAAATGCACAATACACAATTCATTATGTACATTAACAACGATTCGGGACCAATATAATGTAATTAAAAGGAAAACTATGTGAATGGCGCTCTGTGGCGCATCAGGATTTTCTGTCGGCTGCATTTAAATCCGTGTCTGAAGTTTCCCGCTCTGTTCAGCGTGCAGTATCACGTGTCTAAACAAATAGCACGTGCTGTCAGTGATTTCAACCACTAGAGGCCGCTCTCGCACTGTGTAATGACAGCAGACCCTTCTCAGCCGCTCCAGCAATGGACGCAACCCGGAAAACTATCGGCATTGGATTTTTGTCGATAACCGATAGTTCCAGCAATCAACTATCGGTGACCTCTAGTCCACGCCCTCCTAAAACGCCTCGTTTAAAAACGCCCCCACATGTCTACGTCACTATGTGGGAAGATTTGCATAATGCCGCCCAAATTTTCACGCAAAGAAAGAAGGCTTAACTTTATTGTTGCTGCTGCTTTATAATGGGTTTTATTGGTTTTGTCTCGTCTCTCCGGGACACGGCATCACAGTATGGTAAGGGGCGTAACATTTCTGTCACACGCTTGAGGTTTTCGGCCAATCACAACGCACTGGATAGCTGGCCAATCAGAGCACACCTCGCTTTTCAGACCAATGAGCTTTGTAAAAATCTATGCGTTTCATAAAGGTGGGGCTTAGAGGAGAAACAATAATGTACAGTATGTGGAAAATAATGTTTTTTTTTACCTTAAACCGCATAAACACATTTCATTACACCAAATACACCAAATAATGTTCTTTTTAGCAGCATCATATGACCCCTTTGAAGCACCTTTTGCTTTTACAGCATCCAGTCTTTCTGAACAAAGAGTCTGCTATATCAACTTAGCACATCTTGATTTGTCAATTTTTTCCCGCTTTTCCTTGCAAAACAGCTCCAGATTGATCTCTTTTAATCATTCCACAAGTTTCTTAGATTGGATATAGGTCTGGGCTCACACTGCATTCACACTGCCAGCAACTTTGTCTCAGCATGTTGCTTGTACTTCAAGTCACTCGTGGGCGCTCCTGTGATATTACAGTGATCTTTAGAAAAATGTGATCAGAGATGACATAAGATATCATGATAGTTTGAGTAGAAATTTGTTTTCTTGATGCAAAAGAAGTAATATTCTGCTGCTGGAGGGTACTGTTATATACAGAAGAACTAAAACAGTGAAATCGCAAAAATAAATGATCGGTTCTGTCTTGCTTGCACTCGATACGGTGACGTGAAAGACACAGTCTTCACTCCAATGTGTTGTTGCTCAGAAAAGTCACTCAACATCTGCATAAAGTTAAACATTTGACAACTTTTTTGCTTTGCTGGACACACCCACATCCGGTCGTAGGCAGCTCTCCATTGAAAAAGATTAGAATCATGTCGTTTTGTCGCTGGTAGTGTGAACGGGGCTTGACTCGGCAATTCCAAAACGTTTTTCTTCTTCTTTTGAAGCTTCTCCATTGAAAAAGATTAGAATCATGTCGTTTTGTCGCTGGTAGTGTGAACGGGGCTTGACTCGGCACTTCCAAAACGTTTTTCTTCTTCTTTTGAAGCCATTCCTTTGTTTACTTGAATAGCTTTGAGTGACAATGTGATGTCAATATGGAGCAGATAAAAGGCAACAGAAATACAGCAGACGTCATGTATGTCAGTTTATTCGAACAGGTTTGTGAGCATGTGTAATGCTAAAGCTTATGGTAATGATCAGTGGAAACTCGAGCGACTGTTACGGCACACACCGACTGCAGCAGTCTACTGCTCACACTGAGAACATGAGTTTTGAGCATGACTATTCACTCGGCTGGCACACACTCCATTTTTACCCACCCGTGGGACACACTCCCACACTGCTGGCCGCAGGTGCTGCCAAATAACTTCTACATGGCAAATCCTGACTTCCTTCAGTTTATTCGAAGAACCTCTCACATTGTAATAGACATAATACTCTGCAGATGCTTAGAGCCAATACCTATTTTTTGACAATGTATTCGATCTATTTTAAAGCTGAAGTGTGTCATTTTGAGTTTGAGTCTGGGACATAAAAAATGTTGGTCGCACTACATGACTGTGATTTGGCGGTTGCAGACGTTCAAATGTTTATGATATTTTATTGGAAATGGTTTAGTGCAATAATAATAATAATAATAATAATAATAAAGTGTTTTTCTTAAGC